>NC_061111.1:158518558-158548987 GCF_002878395.1 Capsicum annuum | reverse complement strand
CTAGTGCACGCCATTGCAGGTAAGAAGGAGCCTGAGCATATGGTTGTTCATTGTAAATAGGATATTAAGGGGATGGAATGAAATATAATGGATTTTGTGCGTATGGTTGATGCATACCTCTCCAATTTTATTGTGGACCTGTCACAACAGTTGCTACATCCTTTTTTCTTTTCTTTACCCCGAAACTTCCTGCACTACTTTGAATTGCCTGTGTTGTTGCTTTCAGAGCATCTTGGTTAATAATCTTTCCTGACTTAATTTCATTCTCTACCATCTCTCCAACTTTAATAACTTCAGTAAATATGCTTCCAATAGTAGAAAGTAAGTGATGGAAATAATCAGGTTCTTGAGCTTGCAGAAAGATATCGATCATTTCAGATTCCTTTATCAATGGTCTGACTCTTGAAGCCTGTTCTCTCCATCTGACAGCATATTCTTGAAAACTTTCAGTTATTTTTTTCTTATATTGGCAAGTGTAGTGTGATCTGGCACTAACTCAATGTTATATTGAAATTGTTGAATAAAATCCTAAGCCATGTTATTCCACATGTGCCAACGGGAAATATCTTGGTCAATAAACTATTCAGAAGCTATTCCTATTAGGCTATCTCCAAAGTAAGCCATGAACAATTCTTTTTTTCCTCCTGCTCCTATTAATTGATTGCAGAACTTTTTAAAGTGAGCTACAGGATCGCCATGACCCTTGTATTTGTCAAACTTAGGCATTTTGAACCCCATCGGCAAATGGACATCCGAAAACATGCACAAATCTTTATATGAAACACTTTTTGGTCCTTCTAATCCTTACATATTTCTCATACTCTGCTCTAAGCTGTTTACTTTCCTAGCCAACTCCTCTTGTTCTTCATTCTTAAAAATCTTTTCAATCACGATAGGAGAATCATGTTGATAAGCATGATAATGTGGATTTTGGGGTTTGAAAGTCATTTTAAGAAGATACAATAGATCATCAATTGGTTCCCCTTATTCTTTTGTGATGTTGATTGAAGGCCCGCAGTAGCTGGTGCTACATAAGTGAAAAACAGGTTATTTGTGACAAACGAATTTGGTGGGTGCATGGTAGAAGTACCAGCAATGCCAGACACATTATGATGTCGATTGAAGGCCCGCAGTAGCTGGTGCTACATAAGTGAAAAACGGGTTATTTGTGACAAACGAATTTGGTGGGCGCATGGTAGAAGTACCAGCAATGCCAGACACATTAGCATATGGGCCAAATCCAGGCAGGTAAAATGGATCGCTAGTTTAAGCTTGAGCAGGATTTGGATCATTCATATTCGCAAGTCCAGGGATTGAGGAAGGCGGGGGCTTATCCATTCAACCAAGCTTGGTACAGTTCCACCATCTGTTGTTTCAATAACTTAACCTCTTCTATTGATGCTAAATCTGGTGAAATCAACTGATTTTTCTCCTCCTCAAAGTCAGGCCCTACACCCTTTTTGCGGGTCATTTTTTTTCTTGTATCTGGTGTTGTATGGATGTGATGCCTGTTTAGACCACAAACTAACCACCAACTACTTTATCTTTCTGTGACCAAGTAGCAAATGGGTGAGTGTTATATATTTAACACATTATAATGTCACGTTGTATGTTATGCTTCTATATGCATTTTCCAACCTATCACGAAAGGTCTTATGTTTCATCCCGACTTTTCTAGGCATATTTTTCAAAAATTTATGATCGAACCCTTTGAGGGTTGCCTACGTATCATGCCAGGACATAAATCAGATCTTCCATAGTTCGAGAAAATTAACAAAATGATTGATTCTTTTTTTTTTATATAAAAAAAATAAAGTGAAGTAAAATTTATATAATATATATAGAAATAAACGGTCAATTTAATTACATTTCACAATTTTCAAATACAAATACGATAGAATAAATGACCCAACTCCTAATATAAAACCTACTAACTGACATCTGACAATAAAACTAAACTTAAACAAATACGATTAGCTACAAGACATAACATCTGAACAAGAAGTTTTTAAACTGAAACTGAAAAACTATGACAAAGGAAACAACTATCCACTCATACAACTGAACCCTAATGTCTCAAAGTCTTAAACTGATTCTTGTAGCTTCAACATGCTCAATCAAGGAGACTTCATCTCAAGATGACCTTTCAAATCCAAGTATATGTCATCTAATAAAGTGGTGAGACGTTGTGCGAAGGCTGGTACTTGTTCTAAAAAGTCTGCACGATCTAACTGCTGATAATCCAAACCCATTCTGGCGGTATCCTGTGCTACACGGCGGACCTTCCCTCAAAGAGAACTGAAGGCCTAACCCCATTCTTAGGTGTGTCGATCTCGGGAATTAATCATCTTTCTTGCAAACTATTCACGAGCAGAATCAACCTCCAACTGTTCTCGTAATATCCCTCTTTCCTGGATCCACTGAGATCTCTCTCGATCAAATTATTCTCGCATGTTCTTTTCAACTTCTTGTAACTTCTGTCAGCGAGATGCGTCAAGTTCTGCAACGTGGGACCCCCTAGTGGTAGCCAGTTTGATTTGTCCCCGAAGTGCAACCTCAATATCCGCTGACTTAGATTTCTCTTCAGCAAATTCCCTTTGTTGTTCTTCTATTGTTACCTTGGCATGCTATAATTCCGCTCTCAAAGCTTGGTTGGCTTCATGATGTTCTCGCATGGCTCTCCCAATTCCTATTTTGATTACAACTTCTTGATCTATAGGTCCCTTAACCGTTCTTTCTGGTCTGACTGGTGGACTCGACTGTTTTGCAAACCTTTTATGGTAGTCTAGGTGTACTTCTCTTTTATCATGCTCTACGACCATTATTTCAATTCCTATGATACAAAAACCATCCCAAATCTATTGGGCCAATCCCTCTAGACGTGGAATCTCTGGTCTGACCTCAAATACAAACTCGACCATATTTTTTGTTATGGGAATTACTTGACGTCTGCCTAGCTGACGTAGGACCCTCAATGGAATATACGATTGAGTACCCCTAATACCCATTAATCACAAGAATGACCGAAATGTGGAACTATATATGACCTGCCTCCAGGGAACCAAGGGAGATTCCAAGTGATTTTATCTGCCGTCAGAGAATGAAAAAATTTATCCTAATGTCTAATTCCTTCTGGACACTTATGTTTCTCCATCTTTTTCTCATAATCATTGATGTGATTGAATCTTTCAGGATTAAACCTTGCCACTTTAGGACGTCGGTAAAGATTCTCCACAATCCACATCTGTAGCAAGATATTGCATCCCTCAAAAAAACTCTTTCCCTTCTGACAAATGGTTAAAGCATGATAAATATCGGCCAAGATCATTGGTACCATGGTGTAATTTTTCTTAATCAGTATCTGTACCATTTCAGCTAAACGAATATTAATTTTTCTCTCTCTCCTCGAGAAGACCATAGTGCCTAAAAAGGCTACCATGAATGCAAATAGTCTATAAACTTTCCAAGCCTCAAAACTTCCCTTGTTATAGAGTTGTTTACCGAATTTCTCAAACCACTCCTGCCTTCTGTATTTTTCATACAAAAATTGCAAGGAGACCCAACCTTTCTTCATTGATTCTTCTTTTGAGTTCTGTATGTTCATGAGCTTACAGAATCTATTTATTGAGATGAGTCTAGGGGCTATAAGTGTTTTTCGATTCAAATACCCATATCCAACATAGCTCGATATCTCTTCTAAAGTCGGTGTCGACTCAAAATCTAAAAAGCGGAATACATTGTCCCTCGGGTCCCAGAAATTCAATAATGCATCAATCACCTCCCTATTTGCGTTGATTGTCATGATACTTGTCAAAAAAACCTAAATACTTATGTATTTCATCATAATCGAACGTATCCATTTCGTTCCACCACAACCAAAGCTGCAAAGGAGTACAATCCATAACCTGAAGTGGTACACTCCCATCCCTCTTTCTCTTTTAACGTTTTCCACAAACCAAAGGAGATATTTTATACCTATTGAAAAGGACATGTGATTAATAAATGTCTAGACTTATGCAGAACTTAATTTATTATTTATTTGAAAATTCCTAACTTGACTCATGAGAATTAATGCGACCATTAAATTGAGACTTAGATGCAAAGAACAATTTTATTAAAAATCAAAGTGAGAGAAACATGAATGGCAATATTTTTATGAAAAACACTTATTTAAACTGACTCTATCAAAAATTTTGCAACAAGTAACCTCTAGATAATTTTAACTATGCGTACACTAGGTCGATTCAGGATATGTATGACGGTGCGAAGACTCGTGTGAGGACGGTAGAGGGAGATTCAGAGCACTTCACAGTTTTTATAGGGTTGCACCAGGGATCGACTCTTAGCTTATTTCTATTTGCTTTTGTGATGGATGTTTTGACGCAACATATTCAAGGGGAGGTGTCTTGGTGTATGTTTTTTTATAGATGATGTAGTTTTTATCGACAATACTCGAGGTGGAGTTAATGATAAGTTGGAAATTTGGAGACAGACGCTTGAATCTAAAGGTTTTCGGTTAATTATAACCAAGACGGAGTACTTAGAGTGTAGGACCAGTGATATGTCGCAATAAGATGGAGTGGTTGTGAAGCTAGACTCTCAGGCCACCCAGAAGAGGGAGAGTTTCAAGTATCTAGGGTCTATAATTCACGGTAATGGTGAGATTGACGAGGATGTCACGCATCATATTGGGGTAGGGTGGTTGAAGTGGAGGCTCTCTTTGGGAGTCCTTTGTGATAAGAAGGTGCCCCCAAAGCTTAAAGGTAAGTTCTACAGAGTGGTTGTCTAGACTGCTTTGTTATATGGAGTTGAGTGTTGGCTAGTTAAGAACTCGCACATCCGAAAGGTGAAGGTGGCGGAGATGCAAATGTTGCGTTGGATGTGTGGACATACCAGGAAATATAGGGTGAGGAATGAGATTATTCGGGAGAAGGTGGGAGTTGCCTTGATGGAGGATAAGTTACGAGAAGTGAGGCTATGTTGGTTCGGGCATGTGATGAGGAAGGTCCCTGATGCTCTAGTGCGGAGGTGTGAGACTCTGGCTAGGGATGGTTTTAGTCTGGCTAGAGGTAGACCGAAGAAAGATTGGAGGGAGGTGATTAGGTATGATATGGAGCAATTATAACTTACAGAGGACATAACCCTTGATAGGAAGGTGTGGAGGATGTGGATTAGGGTAGAAGGTTGGGGGAGGGGGGGCGCAGAGGTAGTAATAGGGGAGTGCTCCTATGGGTCTGGAGTTTCTGGTTCGTAGCGTTGTGGCTGTAGTTTGGGGCTAGTGGTGTTGACTTTTTTGCACCCCGTACTAGTTTATTATACACTTATTTTTGTGTTTGTTTTGTGTACCATACTAGTTTATATGCGCTTACTTTTAATATTTGTTATACTGTTATTGGTCCTAAGCTGGGGATCTATCGGAAACAACCTCTCTATTTCTCTTGAGGTAGTGGTATAATCTGCGTACACTCTACCCTCCCCAGACCCCACTAGGTGGGAATACACTGGGTATGTTGTTGTTGTTGTTGTTGTTGTTGTTTGGGAGAAAATACCACTAAGTACACTTAAAAGAAAAAGAAAAGAAATAACATGACTTACAAAGAAAGAAAGAAAAATGATTTTTTTAATGTATAAAGTTGTACAAAAATTTTAGCCTCACAACCCCTAAAGGTTCAATATATTTGTATTAAAACTAATTTTGAGGATAAAAGGGGGAAAATAAAGATAATAATATTCATGAAAATGATCATTTTTTAAATTTTTTTTTAAAATATCCTTCAATAAATTTGTGAATCAATATTTTTTAAAATACAGGGTCGTATCTCGGATAGGATTTCCTACGTATCTCACTAAAAAGTGAGAATTAGACCCCCGTAGTTCATGAAGATCGTAAAACTCTGATACTATATATATATTTTAAAAAAAATTTCCTTTAAAAATAAAATTTTCTTTGAAAAATAATTCGCTAAATTTGAAGATAATATAATCTCTTGCATTTTAAAGTTACCTAAAAGCCGGTCAACAATCAAAAAACCTTCCAAACAAATGTCAAAGAGCACGTAGGATGCGCATGTTGGTCTTTATAAAGTAGGTCACCTATCCTAGACAGACCCAGCCCCTGTGCCGAGTTCCACTAAGTCAAATGCATATGTTGCAAATAAAGCAGAACCTAATAGGGATAACCAAATTCTGAGTTTTCAGTTCTTCTGAGTTTAAGCCTAATAGGGATAGGTGTCTAGACTGGCTTACTCGAGCGGATAATTGAATCGGGGAGGGATCACTTGTTCGATAATAGGGCTACTCTGACTTCGTTGCCGATCCGAACCCCGCCTAACACGTGTGACTATAATCCTTCACCAGGTGCCTTGACACTCTGGCTATCTTAAAAAAAGTAGAATACATATGTTGCATTCCTTCTATCCTATTTCAGAGACTCAGGGAGGTGCGTAAGAGAAGACAGTATATCATACAGTTCAATCAATATCAAAACAGTAAATGAGTGACAAGTAGCACATAAGGCCAACAAACACAATATCAAAATAATTAAAGCAAGTAAAGTCAATATCAAAAGCTCGAATTCTTATGTTATTCCCCAGCAGAATCGACAGAGACGTCACACCCCTTTTTCACTCGTGGATCGAGTCGAAGGGTTTTTCCAATTAAAGTGATGGTCTTGAATAGGGATTATTTGTTTACTTATTTTTAGAATCGCTACTTAGAATTGAGTTATGGTGTTCTAAGTCACCTTATTAAATCTTTAATCAAAAGGAAATGACTCTTTGTTGATCTGCGAAAAAAGAAAATTGGGTAAGGAATTCTGTTGACCGAGGAAAAGGGTGGAGGCACCCTTCGTGTTCCATGGTTCTACCATGGCCGCTTTTATCGACTTATACTTAAACTATTTTGAATAAATTATGTTAAGGCCTAAAATTGTTCATTTTTATTACACTAAAACTTGTTTATTATCTCATATTAAATAAATCAATGAAAAATTATTTTTTAGAACAAAAATATTTACCGAGTTGCATTATTGCATTCTTGAATTTTTAAATGTCTCAGAAAGATACGTACTCCACATTCTTAATTGAGACGAATATTTTAGACATGTCAAAAATTTACCTAACATTAAAGACATTAATTTGTCTTTTATAAACTCGAGATAATTTTATCTAATTTTATTTGAAATGCTACTTAATTCTAATAATATTTCTGAATAATATTTAATTAAGACAATTAATGAATTTAACAAAAACAATTATTAGGATTTAATATTGACGATGAATAAACAAAATAAATAAAATATATAAAAATAAATATATATTTATAAAACTACACATATCAATTTTAAACAAAAAAAAATTATTTTATAAAAGGGTTTTGTGATTGACCATGAAGACAGAACAGATCTAATGGGATATTTTCTATTGACTGAGAAGAAAAGTAGTGCATGGAGTTTTATTTTTGATGGCCAACATCGGGGAAGGGATGACCAGCTGGTGGTCATCGGATTTGTTGTTGGCGCCCCAGTGTAGGGAAAGGGAGAGAGGGAACAGCGGTGCCGGTAGGTTTCGATCGGTGGGGGATATTCCAGCCAGATCTGGCCCTCCCATGGTGCGAAAAAGATGAGAGAAGGGAAGAAGAGGGTGGCACTATGATGAGATGCGTCAGCTGGTGGTCGCTGGTAGATACATGTAGCAGAAAAAGAAAAAAGGGAGGCAGCAACCCCGGCTATGGGCATTGGGGTAATTTCCGGCGAGAAGGCAGGGACATGATAGTGCTTTACCGGCGCCGTCATTTTGCGGCATCGTTTCATCACAACTGTGACAAACCGATGAGTGGGGGTATTTTCTGGTGACGATTTTGATGAAGATTTCACCGGAAACACCCTTTCTCTCAATCTTTTTTTTCTTTTTCTTCTACTGTTTCTTTCTTCTCCGGCCTATTTCTGGCGTGGTTCATTAACGAAAGAATAGATTCTACTGGTACGAGATTTTAAAGATGAAAATCAGTGGGTTCTTTTTTTATTTTTTATTGATGGGAGTCTATTTATTAATAGAAATGGAATGTATTACTATGTGGACGTTAAAAAATAAAAATTGTGGAATCTGTGTTGTTGGTTTTCTGTGTGTGCAAGTATTGTGCATATATCAGTACCAACAATCTGTTATACATTGTTCCAAATATTTACTTTTATAAAATTTAATCTTACTTTTGATTCAGCATTTTACACAATAAAATATTTAGATAATTAGATATACATTACAGTTTATAATCACATTTATATCAGTAATCAAACTCTTGCATATTGAATGATACATAAAGCCATTGAACTAAATTTATGAAATAACAGTACAAGAATGGATAAGAACCTGTATGATGAACTTAAACAATTGTAAGAGCAAAATATTGCCACCAGAAACTTAATAGAAATCTGACCTCTACTCTTTTCTTTTCCTCCTTTTTATCGATGATTTTTTTTTTCTGATAATATTTTTGTCTCTCAGTGTTTGTCTGATATGTAATAATAAATAGTGTTCTTTCAATAGAATAGTACGTATATCCTTGAGGATGGAAAAAGCTTTCTTAAATATAGGAAAAAAAAAGGGAGGGAACAATTATTATTTTTAGGGGGGGAACAGTTATTTTTTGGGCAGATAAGGGGGGAGGGATTTATTTTTTTTCTTTTTAAATAATAATAATAATAATAAATAATACATAAATAAAATAATAGAATAATAATAATAAATATAATTAATTAATTTTTACATTTTAATAAAATATAATAAAAATTTATAAATATAATTAAAATAGGATTAAAACTACTAATTTATTTATAAAAATTTAGAAAATGAATTTTTTTAATTTTTGTATTATTTTTAAAATTAGAATAAAAAATAAAATATCTCAAAATTAACTTTATTTAGTTATTTATTTTTAAATGAAAAATTTATTAAAAATAAAATAAGAATCAAAATAATATCAGATTAAATAATAATATAAATATTTAATATCAATAAACAAGTTAAAATTTAGGGAAGATAAAAAATCACGTGTCTACACTCATTGCTTTGGAGTTTACTATATTTTTCCATGAATATTTCCTTCCCTTTATAACATGATAATACTCTGAGTTCCTCTTCATGTAATCACAGTGTTCATGAACCAACCCAACTTATCACCATAAATGCACGTAGGCCAAGTATAAGATATTTTGTCAACTAAATGGTGTATTTATCACATCTATGATTAAGCATGCCTCGAACAACTTTTACTGAAAAAGAATCGTAACAAAAATAAATGGCTAGACGCTAGATCTGTATAGCAAAGGTACAATGACCACCTTTATGACCTAAACTTCCTACATTGTGTTGCCCTAAGAAGAAGTCCTTCCATAGTGTGTCAAGCTATATTGACCAAAATATAATCGGGAAGAGGAGGTGGGAGACCTAAACTGAAGATAGAGTGTTCTTCCGCTCAGAAACTGAAGCAAGCTGTAACTATTTTTAATTTTTGTTTAACTGTTACTCTTTTTATAAATTGTTCTTGTTCTTTTAAAAATATTGAAAAAATGCAAGTATATCAAAATAATACTATTAAAACTAACACTTATAAAAAAGTTTCTTAAAGAACGATTGAATATTCATCTACCATCTGAATTAACCGAATAGAAACTGCAACAAACAATACGATAATCGAAATAACATAAATTTTACAAAATGCTTCTTAAAGTCTGACTGAACATTAATCGACATTAAAACAACACAATACTATAATGGAGATGTAAAAACAATACGATTAAGTCTAACCTACATAAAATTTCTCAAAGCCCGACCGAACATTCATATACCACCTGTATTAATCAAAAAAATAATATGATAATTAAGAAAATAGAACGATAAGATTAAACATAATGTATATACAAAAGATTCTCAAAGCTCAACCAAATCTGCATAAAAAACTAATAGATTCTTGATTTTAAATTCTACAAACCTAAAAAAAATGATTCAAATTAACTTTACTAAAAAAGGGGACTTACAAGTTCAAACCAAACCAAACATCAAGGTGCTCAGTCAAAAATATGAAACTTTTCCTTTTTATCTTCTTTTCCACATTCAACTTCTTCTTTGATTGAAAGAAGTTCTCTATTTCACCTTACACTCCTGACTTATTACGAATACTTCATTACTTCATGCACCTAATGTTACTTGAGAAAATTGAAGGAAGGGTGTCTTTTAAGTCTTGAATGAAGGATTGGTGACATTGACCAACTTAAAGGGTCAAAAATCATTAGGAAACTTGATTAAGTTAATTGTGGACTTGATTAATATTTTCAAAACTTTCTAATATTTTCACAAATATAAATTAACCCAACCCACATCCCTCTTCAATACAAATCAACCACTCTCTCTCTCTCAACAGCTTCTCTCAACTCTCTCCCAACCAATAATTTTGTAAAATTTCTCCCTTCAACCTTTGGCGACAAATAGTCGGGCGAGTTCCTTTTCGACTTTCAATCGTCAATCGACGTGAATACTTCTCCGACGATAACAACTTCGAGTTCTTTTTTCATAGGTAAAAAATTATGAAGAAACAGAGGAACTTTAGTCAACTACTCTTCTAGTATTGAAATGTGAATTGAATAAAACCCTAATTTCTAGCATTTCTTCTTCTTGTTATCGTACTGTTGATTCAAATTTGTTGGTGATTTTTGGTTAATTGATCTTCTTAGTGTATGTTTTTGTGTGTGTGTGATGTGTTGGTATTGCTGGGTTGATTTATTGTTTGTCTTGGTTAAAATGGTATTGCAATAGATGAAACATCTGATGCAACAGATGAAAATTCGATGCAACTATGTAAATCTGATGCAACAGATGAACAGTCTAACAGATCATTCATTTGAAATCCGATGCAACTATGAAAATCTGATGCAACAGATGAACAGTCTAACAGATCATTCATCTGTTGCGACAAAAGACTCTTCTGTTGAGAAGAAATCTAAACAATATTGATCCAACAGATAGCTGATTAGTGATATGTTTTTATTCTTTCCAACGGTTTACTCTTCATTTTTCAATAGATTAATAACTGTTTTTATTCTTTCCAATGGTTTACTCATCCATTGCAATAGGTCGGCTATACGTTACAACAGATAACATAACTAGTGCAACAGATTAGTGATCTATTTTTATGGTTTTCAATGAATTACTCATCCGTTGCAATACGTTGGTTATATGTTACAACATATTAGTGATCTGTTTTTATTCTTTCCAACGGTTTACTCATCTATTGCAGTAGGTCAGTTATATGTTATAATAGATAATATACCTGGTGCAATAGATTAGTGATTTATTTTTATTTTTTCTAACGGTTTACTCATTCATACAATAGGTCGATTATATGTTGCAACAGATAATATATTTGGTGCAACAGATTAGTGATTTGTTTTTATGGTTTTCAATGGATTACTCATCCATTGCAATGGGTCGGTTATATGTTGTATCATATAAAATACGGTTATATATTGTATCATATAAAATACCAGGTGCAACAGATTAGTGATCTATTTTTATGATTCCCACGGATTACTCATCCATTGCAATGGGTCGGTTATATGTTGCATCAGATAAAATACCAGGTGCAACAACTTAGTGATCTATTTTTATGGTTTCCACGAATTACTCATCCGTTGCAACAGGACGGTTATATGTTGCAATAAATAAATACCTGGTGCAACAGATTAGTTGTTTGTTGAAACTGTTTTATTACTGTTATGCATTAATCAATTATAATCTATATTATATTCATGTTAATTTAAGATAATATGGCTTCCAAAATAAAAAAAATAAAATCAAGTCCAAGTAACGGAACAAGTGTAGAAGCTTGGCTACATCCACCACTTTATGAGCTTGATTTACAAGCATTATCCCAGTCAGGAGCAGAAGATAATAAAAATGGGGAGGAGGAATCTTTTAAAAGAGATGATCCAGATACTAATAGTCCTTCCACTGAAGAGTTGATCAAAACCTTCAGCATTGATCATTATCCTATGAGAATGCAGTGCGATGGTGCCACAGATTTAATGGGTGATCTCGTGGTTAAGTCAGTCATGGGAAAATATTTCGACACCTTCAGAAAAATACTTCAAGAATAAAAATTAGATTCTTATTTTAGGAAAAGTTGCTTTGGGCAATATCTTGATTTGTCGGAGGACAACAATGCTCATTTCCAGATGAAAATAGTATGTGATCTTCTCAAGCACAGATGTATGTATGAAAACAAAGATAAGATAGATGAGGTGTGGATAAATTAATGTGGCATGCCTATTTGTTTTGGTTGGAAGGATTTTTCCATAGTTATCGGACTAAAATGTCATCCTACTTCTCCTTCTCAAGTTATACTTACTCTGACCCAAAAAAGAACCCCGCACACCTAAAAAAGACAAAGGCAAGTCAAGTGATCGTGATGACCTGGTGTCCATTGTTGGTCCAAGCTTCAAAAACAAAAATCTAATAGAAGCGTTGAAAGGTAAAGAACTTTCAAAGAAGCACAAGTAATCATTGTGCGGACTAACAGAAGATATTTGTTGATGCCTTTTGAAGAATTGCTCCCTGGCAAATATGTCTAGCGACGGTGTAAACTTTTGTATAGCAAATATCTTTTCATATATATTAGAGAAGAGTGATCAACAGAAAGGCTGACAGATTGAGCTTGTTTGATTTGTGCACTAACTCGGTTATATTTTTTTGATAGGCTAATGAGCTCGGAGTTATGTAACGTTTGATAGGCTTGGTAGAGTCGATTTAGATCACATATTACGTAACTCCTTGCTTATTAATTTATCAAATTAGTTGAGAAAGATGCGTTGAGGAACGCTCGATAAAAGTGTGTTGTTCAACTGTTGGGACCATATCTTCAATATGCATCAACACATTTTGACCTAAAACAAACACAACAACCCTCTATGTATCCTTCAAGGCTTCTAAATAACATGTTCTGAAGGGCTTCTAGAATTCCCCAACTTTAAAGGTAGTGTTCTTGATCGAGCTCACAAGAGATAAGGAACTCCTTACCAACTTCGAAGACGGCAACGACCAGCTTGAATACAGCATCAGCAAGCTGAAGGCAAGCTTGAAAATTATCGAGATTCACATACTATAACAAGTATATGATCTTCTCCAAGGAATGTTGAAAGCATGCTAAGTCAAGAAAACACAATCAATTAATCCATATTGCTAAGGAAGTAATGATACTCTATTTGCCTTTCAATCTCGTTTGTGGTTCCGACCAGGTTAACGGCAATGGACCTGATCGAAAACACAAATAAGAAGGCGTGGGATGAAATTTAAAATTCAAAAATTTCTACCTTCACTTGGATTCCTTATTTTAACTGCATTTGTTGTTGGCGTAAGTTTTCTAGACTTGTTGTACATCATTTCAAATCTTGATGCCCGTGAGACTGCTTTGTTGGTCTTATCTTATTTTTTATCTAGGTGATAACCCCGACCACGTATCTCTCTAGCAAAGTGTCCATCTGCATTATCTTTCTTTTAGAGAGACAACAGACAAAATTACATTATCGGATACACTTTCATATTTGCACTTGATTCAGATTTTGCATCTTTTAAGATAATTCCATCGGTCAGATTCATTAGAAGTTACTTTCTACCCTATGTCTCTTCTTCAATTAACTCTCAGATGATATAGTCTTCCATCAGACACCTATTTTTCCTTGAAGGCATTCTCCTACCACACCTTCTGGCATATAATCATTACTCCGAGCAAGCAACCCAACCATATAAATTTGGGCCAAGGGAATTTCTATTGTTTTTTTGTTCTTGTTTGATACAGTACGAGGCTTATAAGGTGTTTTCAAAGTCCAATGCACACTTAAAGTTAAGTCCAATCGCTATTGGTTCTCTGCAATGACGACAAATATTGATCCCTTCTCAAAACTTGACATGCATAAACACGAGCAACAACCGTCAATAATTCGTAACAGGGTATCTGCACCATTTTCATGAGGTCCTCAGCCTTATCAATTTCAAACCCATTAAACTTAATGGTACAATACAGGATCTTGTTTGAATGATCAGTGCCTAATCGGTTAAAAATTGTATTCACAAAAACATTGTACTTTTTGTGTGTTGTCTCGGTGACCTTATTAGTAATACATACTTAACTCTCACACATATGATAGTGGATCCATCTGCACGCACCTTATTCTTTCTATCCTATCTATGGCTTAAATTGAATAAACAGATGACTAGCTAGTTGCAACAGATGCCGCATCTGTTTATATTGTCAAATAATTGAAGACATCTGTTACAACAGATGATCAACTTGTTGTAACATATGACGTATCTGTTGGAGAAATCAAACAATATATACATCTATTGCAAAAGATTGACAGTATGTTGAAAGTTATCTAACAGAAAGAATATATTTTACAACAGATTACTCATCTATTAAATTTATTTTAAAGCAATTTTCTTTTCTTTTCAAGATACAATAATTTAGAAATAGGTCCCTCCTTACAAATATGGATGATCCAGATTCGTACAAGAATATTCATATCTTGCGTGAACTTCAAAGGCAGTTTGATGAACTCAAGAGAGATTTGGCTGACTTCGGAGCAAGGCTGGCGAATGAAAAATGTTCAATTGACAACAACAACAATAATAATAATAATAATAATAATAATAATAATAATAATAATTAAGTAATATTTTTAATTTTAGCGCATGTATTTTCCTTCTTTTGTATATCGGATCTACCCAAGGGATTTGAAAATCTATGTCATTTGGTGGTCAACTTTGAATTTTTAATTCTTATTTAGTATTTAATAATCATTCTGTTTATTTCTTGTTCTCAACTTGTCGACGGTTGGTGGTAGAGATTGAGAAATTTGTGTCAACAAAGGTTAATCTGATGCGACAGATCGATCATATGCTGCACCAGGCAGTTATTAATAAAAAAAAGGGTTATTATTTTTATTGAGAGGGTCAAAAAGAAATACATGACTTTCCGATTATTTAATATGAAAAATGTTTCATAAATAAATAATAAGAAAATAAATGATAAACACAATTTATAACTGTAAAGAATGGTTATTTAATTTTAATAATTGATATACTTTTCACCATTTTTGTTTTTGAATTTGTTTTTTAAAATTATTTATTATATAATAAAAAAAAATCACAATATTGGATTAATTAACTTATATAATGATTGTTAAGAAAAACAAGGTGAAGGTCGGTCGTAACTATTTGTCTAAAACAAAAATACATACATTCATCAGTGTTGCTGATGCATCAAATTCCCCATTTGTTGCGACTGATGTATCAGTTGTTGGAAGAAATCAAAAAAGATTTTAATATAGAACGCCTATTTGTTGCTACAGATGATATATCTGTTGCAACTGATGGTTTATCAGATTCAACAGATATACAATCTACTGCCAGAAAATAAAAATGATTATTATTTTATTAAAGAATTTGAAAAGGTATTTTTTTTAATTTATAAAATAAAAAAGTCAGCAAATTTGGATTAATGATATAATGATAATTTTTTTTAAAAGTAGATTATATGTTGCAACAAATATATTGTTTGATGCAACAGATGATATATCTGATGTCGCAAATGATTTATCAGTTGCAACCGATATAGAATCTGTTGTCACAACTCAATAAAAATGGTTCTTGGAAAGAACTAATTAATAATAATAATCTGAAAAGTCATGACTTATCACAATATTTCTTAATTTAATTAAATCATTACTTTTCACATTAATAAAAAATGTAATTAATAAATGGAGGTGAATAGTTAGATTATATGTTGCAACATATAGGTTATCTGATGCAATATATTTTATATTTGTTGCAACAGATGATATATCTGTTGTCACAGATGTGTTATCTGATACAACAGATATAGAATCTGTTGCCACAACTCAATAAAAATAGTTCTTGGAAAGAACTAATTAATAATAATAATCTAAAAAGTCATAACTTATCACAATATTTATTTTCTTAATTTAATAAAAAATATAATTAATGAATGGAGGTGAATAGTCGTGCCTTTTTGCTTCTCATTCAAATTCAATCCTCTATAAATAGGTCCCTCCTTACTCAATCGTTCATTCAACTACACTATTTATTTATTGCATCTCGTCTTTCATAGTACACTCTAGAAGATTATGGCTGACCTAGTGTGGGACGTTGCTTTCTGCAAGACGCCGTGAATGAACTTCAGAATCAAGTTCATGACCTGCAATGGGAACTGGAAAGAGTAAGAGAAAGAATGCTTTGTGAGATACGCAGGCTGAGGAGGGTCTTGCTACTTTCGGTTGAAGATTGGCCTGCTGGCAATAATGATGATGATGATGATGATGATGATGATGATGATAATAATAATAATAATAATAATAATTAGATTATTATTTTTCTTTTATGTATTTTTATTTGTTTTTTATTTAATAAAAAATTTATGTTTGATCTTTGACGTTTTAATCCATATTTAATTTTCATTCTGTCTATTATCTTCTCAACAAACATGTCGACGATTTGACGTAAAAAGGAATAATTTAGAATCCAGTAGCAATAGCAAGATTTATCTGTTGGGTTTGTGGCAGGAGCTGATGTGTTGTTCAGAAGAGATTACTCATGTTGCAACAGATAAGAAGTCTGATGCAACAGATAAATAGTTTGTTTCAACAGATGACTAGTTTGTTGCTTGGCTCTGACGTTTTAACTCGTACTCCCTCTGTCTCAAATTACCCATCCCAAATTGAGATGCCACATTGATTAAGAAAAATAATTAATAACATGTCTAGTTTACCATAACCCACTGATCAGTTGGTGGGACAGTAGAAGTGTTTGAAATAACCATTATTTACTATTCAATCGAAATTTCATAAGAGAAGAAAGATTTTAACGTCGGTCTGCGTATAGTCCCCTCTATTAAATGATGTTTCCCTTTTAATTTGAAGAAAAAGTTAATGCAAAGGGTAAAGCATAGATTTTTTAAATCTTTTCTTGATTAATGAAAAAGACAACTAAAATGAGAAATCAAATTAGGAAATTTGGGACGGATAATTGGACATAAGAAATAATTTTGAATCCAGTAGCAATAGCAAGAGTTGAAATATATTGGTTATTTGTTGGGTTTGTGGCAGAGGTTGATTTGTGTTGTTCCAAATATATTAATCATTCGTTGCAACAGATAAACATCCTAATGAAACAGATAACACATCTGATGCAACAGATAAATCTTCTGATTAAACAGATAAACAGTCTGATGCAACAGATAAAACTTCTGATGCAACAGATTACTCATATGATGCACCAGATGATTGGTTTGTTTAAATTGTAGGCACTTATACTGGATTCATGATCGGGGTTCTATCCATTATTTGAAAAACAGAAGTGTACCCAAATGACAAATGCGAATAAAAATCATAATTTTACTTACCAAAGTCACCTATGAAGTAATGCCAAAGTGGAAAGTGATGTAGTAAATAAAATTTGACCTAAGAAATTGGTCAGATAGTAGCAGTAGCACTGTACCAACAACAACAACAACAAATGGTCGACAAGAAGAAGATGAAGATGATAATGGAGTAGAAGATAATGATAATGAAACAGAAGATGATGAATAAAGCTGCAGAAACAATGAACAACAAAAATTGCTAAGAGAGAGAAAACAACAATGGATGAGAAGAGAGAGAAAGATGCCTTTTTTTTCCTCCGTTTCTCGTTATTTTAGGTAAACATTGGGATCAAAGTGCAAATTTAAAAACTTGTGGATTATTTTCAAACTTCCACAACTTTCTTAATTCATAATAAAGTAATTGTCACCTCCAACTAATAATTCAGATTTGTGTCACCTACACCTCATTTTAAAACTCTTTTGTCACCTGTGGCCCAAAACCTCATGTTATTTGAATCAAAAAGTTTGTGAGAAACCAATAAATAAGAACCCCATAATTCAACAGTAAGCAAATCAATATGGTAAATGCAAGGATTTGTTATTAATTAAGACTAATCATTCTATATATTTTGTGGTATTATACAAACAAGGTTGATTAGACACACAAATCAATGAATGCAATAATTCAATAAACAAATAATCAAATCATCATATAAAAAAAGGAAGTTAAGTGAGAAATTGCTAACCGTTTCAAAACACTGTCCATTAATGACATACTAAAATTAAAAGAAAGACAAAAATAAAGGATAGACCAATACTGAGAATCCATTGATTTATCAATTAATAGCAAAGAATATTTTTGAATTGAATGAGAAAGATTATTTTTAAAATATTTATATGCATTCTAAATTAGTAAAACAATAAGATAATTTCATAAGAAAATATTTAAATTATAAAATAAATTATTTGAAATTTTTCTTGAAAAATAACACATTTATTAAAAACAATAATAACTATCTATATTATCTTTGCATGTTCTTTATTTTTATATTTAAAAAAAAAAAAAGAGAGAGAGAAAGATAAGAAGATTAATTAAAAAAAGAAAAATTAACTAAACTCTTTAACTCCTTCAAGGTTTTGCGCAAAAAATAAAAAACAAAAAAACTAAACTTCTTATTTGTAGCAATAAATACACGTGTTTATCCCCCTTTTTTTTTTTTTTATACTTCATTTGAATATTAATTATTTAGTTGTGAATGCTTCTAAATATTTGCTTCTTTTTATCTTCTTTATAGTTATCCAACTTTAGATAAATTTAAAATTTTTAAAATAAAATTATTGAATGTGTATTATCAATTTACATGATTTGTATAATGATGATGACGATGATGGTGATGATATTAATGGTAATGGTGAGGTGAATAATAATAATGATAATAATAATGATAATAA
This sequence comes from Capsicum annuum, assembly GCF_002878395.1. NCBI lineage: Eukaryota > Viridiplantae > Streptophyta > Magnoliopsida > Solanales > Solanaceae > Capsicum > Capsicum annuum. The sequence goes on along the minus strand of NC_061111.1, from coordinate 158,530,111 downwards.
TAATAATAATAATAATAATAATAATAATAATAATATAACAGTAGTACGTGGCAATAGTGGTAACAATGATAATAAATAGAAAATAAAAAAAATTAGTAGTAGTAATGATAATAAACTAAGAAAATAGTAATAGGGCGCAGTAATTATAATGTTATAATAATAATAAAAATAATAGAGTTCAACTCTTTCACAACTTTCTTAAGGTTATCATTTCAGATATTGTAATCTCATCTAATCTCTTTTTTTAAAAATTTTGAAATATACTATCTTTTTATTCAAATTAATATATTAATCGGTAATATAAATGGGATGTATTTCATTCTTTCACTATTTTTTTGCTATTAACAAGTAACTTCTTCTCTTTCTTTTTGTTTTTTTAACTTTTATTTTATAGTTCAATTTATTTGCTTTGTTCAGTGCCTACGATTTCATTTATATGTGATTTTGTATTTGTCTTCTTAATTGTCATTGTGTTGATTAATTTGCTCGCAGATGATAAAAATAGCTTGACATGAAGTACTGAAAAGATTATATTTATATGCGACAATAACAAATGAATAACTCTTTTAGGTGCTTCATTTGTTATTATTGATAACTAAAGTTGTATTACATCATATGCATGAAAGTAGGGGTGGGTATGGTATGGTATATACCGAATACCATTTTGAAACTGAAATTTTTTATACCGTGATATGGATGTTATGATATTTGGTAAGAGTTTTAAATTATTTTGGTATTTGGTACGGTATTTGGTATTTATGCAATAAATACAGAAATACCATATACCACACCAAAATTTTTTAATAATATATAAAAATCATGTATATTATATCTAAGATTATTAAATATATTTATATATCATCCATTAGTCAATTGAACATGAAAGTAATTTTTATTTAGAAATAAATTTTTTGGGAAGCTTATTATTTAGGAGTACTATGCTTAAGTTTAGGTAATGTTGTTCAGAGTTTGCATCTTGGACTACTCAATTGTGATTGAAATGTTCTTTTTGTGTAATTGATTAACAAAGTTAGTTGTTAGTCTTATATGATTGAGACGTTTTTAGAGTTTAAAGTTATTATTTTTTTATATGAATATATGTAAGTCGAAATCAAATAAAGTATGGTTACCGAATTACCATACCATAAAATACTGAAACCAAATTTAAAAATATCGAACCATACCAAACTAATTTGGTATGGTAATGATGTTGTTCTTTTAGATACCGAAAACCGAAGTTACCATACATAATTTTAAAATACCGTACCGTACCATGCCCACCCCTACAACATATAAAAATATTTTGATTTCATTAAGCAACTACATTAAAATTTGTTACTGTAAGAAGTTATATGAATTTGATTATTTGTTTAAATAAGCAGCGTGTTGAATTGGTCAAAATACAAAATTTGGAGATCTTAAATCGAGGTATTACATTAATTCTAAAAAATTCATGAAAGTAAAATGTTCAATGAAATATTGCAATTGAAATTGCCTAATACGATTTTTTATGTGAAATCTATTGAAATTTAGTGAATTGAAAAAGTGATAAACACACTATGTACTTGGAACATATCATAAAAATTTATGTTAAATGTTTAAAATTTTTGTTGTTGCTATTATGTTGTCATGGTTATTTACAATTAGCGTAACATTTATTTTTGTATAGATGTAATTAAGGAATTTCAAGTTTCTATATACAATGTATACAAATATTTCATGAATATGAAATGAATATTCGAACCTTTTCTTTTAAGATAATATGATTTAACATGCTCGAAGTACTATTAAAAAATAATAAAACGAGTAGGATTAGGGATAGAGTGATGGACTTTTTGAGAGGCGGGGGGATGCAGTGGGTGGGTAGGTGGGGTGGTGGATGTAGGTGGCGTTTGGGGGTGCGGGGTAGGATTTTTTTTTTTTTTTGAAAAAAAAATTAGAGATTTAAATATTTTTGGGGGTTGAGATTAGGGTAGGATATTGGAGGGGAGGTAAGAAAAAAATGACTAAAAAATTAAAAATATTTTTTGCGTGGGGGTCGAGGGTGGGGGGAGGAGGTGTTGTATATATATATATATATATATATATATTGTCTAGGGGAGAAAAATATTGGAGGTGTGGTAAGAATTTTTTTTAATAAAAAATTATAAAGTTCAAAAATAAAATTAGGGTTGATGGGGTGGGCATAGGTGAGGGATGGGGGTGGGATTTGGTGGAATGGGTGATTTTGAAAGTAGCATGAGAAATTTTAATTGACTTAATTTAGAAGATATAATAATACGCATAAATAAAATACTTAAAGATATTAATGATGAAATGAAACAATAAAAAAATTATAAACAATAAGTATGAAAATTTAAAGGAAAAAAAAATAAATTCTATGTGGTTATTTTTTGAATTAAGATTTGTGATATTTAAATTTTAAATTAGAAGTTTTGTAATTCACACAATTAAGTACTTTTAGTATTTGAAATGAAATCGAAAGGTAATTTTTTTTTTTAAATGTAGTTAGTGGTTGATTTTGAATTGGAGTAAAAAACCAAAAATTAGAAATGGAAGATAAGGAATATAATTATATGTCTTAATTTATTAAAAATATAAAGGTAAAAATCCAACAATAAAATTAATAATTATTTAATATCTTATATTTTATTATTTTAAAAAATCAGTTAATGGAATATAATTGAAACAAATACTAATATTACTCTTTTCAAGTCAAAATATTTAAAATAATTAAAATTGTGATTAGTTATCATGTTTCAGTTGTAATTTCGTATTCACAAATAAAGGGCAGCCCAGTGCACTAAAGCTTCTGCTATGCGCAGGGTCCAGAAAAGGACCTCGCCACAAGAATGTATTGTACGCACTTACCTTGCATTTGCTTATTTTTAATATTTCATTGTCTCTTGAAATATGTTAATGTGATATAATAAAATATAATTAATTTTATAATTTCAAATTGTATAAGGTAATATTTTTAAAAAAAATATTCCGCGTATCGCGCGGGTACCTATACTTATTGTCTCTTTATTGTGTACACAATTTAAATCTTATTTATGCGTACCTCATTGATCTAGCTACAAGAAAGGAGTTTGAATGACCACACTTTACTTGAATTTAACTCAACTCTTACAAATTTAATTGTTGTTACAAAATAACAAATTTTTTCGGCTAACAATTTGGTACCATATGTGGGAATAGGCAACTGTGATATTATCTTGAATTATTGCTCTTTGCTAGATCATTTGAGCTCATCAATTTTAAAACTACTAATATCATATATGGAGATACAAATAACATCTAACTCATCGATGGCCAACACAACACCTCTCTACCCTCAGATCTACCAAATACATTAGTGTCTTTGGCTTGTGGAATTCAACACTTCAACCTGACTAAGAGAACAATACATTCTGCAAAGGGGTTGACATAGTCACCCTAGAATAACTGGAATGTATCGAAAGAAAAGTTCAGGTTGGAAAAGGTTATGACAGTTATGATATGAGCAAAAGAGTTGATAAAATTTACTTAACAAGTAAAGTTTAGAAAATTACATACTACTCCCTTCGTTCCTAAATAGTTGTCATCATTTTTGTTTGCACTTGTAGAAATAAGTGATCATAGAGTTAGTTAGTAATCACAAGGGTAAAGTTGTCTTTAGTTCACAATGTTAGTTAGTTAAGATTTCAAAATATAGCTATTAACGAATACTGCTAATTAACTGATCAACAATTCTGTGATCAATTTACTATATATGTATGGTTAATGCCTTCATTTGAGGAAAGTTTTTCAGTAAATAAACAACATTTTCTCTTTTTCTTATTCTCTTAATCTCTCTTACTCTCTTCTTCTCATAACTCTTGGAGAAGAAAGTTTATTGTTCTTGGTCGTAATTGACAAATTACTATATGGTATCAGAGCCACAAGCTTGTGTAAAAGAGAAATTTTCAAGTTTAGAAGGTCAATGGGAAAGAATAAACGCAATAGTTCTTTCTTGGGTATTGATTCTATATCTTTCTTGGGTATTGATTCTATATCTAAATCCTTACTTAGAGGCATAATGTATGCTTCAAGTGCTCAATCTGGAAGGACTTGCATGATATGATTCATAATATTGATGGATAAAGAATTTTTAATATTAATAAGGAAATTACTACTTTGAGTTAAGGGACTAATTCTATGTCTGTTTACTTCTCTAAACTCAAAGATTTGTGGAATGAATTTGAGGCATTAGTACCTGCACAATTTTGTGATTGTGATAAGTCTAAAGACTATATTGTGCATCTTCAATAACTAAAGTTGTTTCAGTTTCTAATGGGTCTTAATGACTCTTATATGTAGACAAGAAGTCAGATTCTTTTAATGAATCCTATACCCTTTGTTAGCCAAACTTTCTCAATAGTTATGAGTGATAAAACACAAAAATCAATAGTTGAAACAATAGAAGTTTTAGGTGCTAATCCCCCTGCTAGTCAGGGTAATTTTAACTCTGCAATGTATTCAAAGGTTGGTTGAAATAAAAGTCAATCTATTGGTAGTTACAATGATTCAAGAAATAATAGAAATTAAAGGTTTAATGGTAATTACACTGGAAACTACTATGATTCAATAGCTAGTGGGAATCAAAAGTTCAAGAAAAATTATAATTTGATTTATGACTTTTGCAAGCTCAAGGGGCACACTAGAGAAAATTTCTACAAATCGGTAGGCTATCCTTAGGATTTCAAGTTCAAGAAAAAAGGGTCACAACACAACTCATAATGTCATGGCTGAAGCTTCTGGTTCTACAACCAAGTGCACAGTTTTAATCTCTTGTGTTCAATCCACAGATGAGACCTAGTGCTAACCAATAAGGATGTAGAACATTGACAAAGGAATTAAACAAAAACTCTAAGGTCACTAAATCTGCAAATAGAGCAGGTATGACTACTATTCTAACTATTCTTAATAAGAATCGGATATGAATTACAGATATGGGTGCTACAAATCATATGGTAGTTGTAACGCCCCGAGAGTAACCCCTGGGCATCACACGGTGCTTACGATCCCGAAGGACCATAAACTAACCCGTCACTGATATCTGTTGTGAGCACTGGATAATAATACTGAAATAAATACAAAATTAGGCCGAAGTGTCATAAGGTTCAAAATCTAAATTAATGAAAAAATATAAAATCTGGAATAACAATCTATAAAACTGAATATTATCTAAAAATCTAGTCTGAAAGCCTCTAATCTGAATTGTCTGAAAGTGGAGTTGACGGGACAAGCCCCCAACTAACCTCAACTACTGAACTACTAATAAATTGAAATACTGAAATAAAATCATATCCTCAATAGATGAGGACTCACTACTAAATCTGTGACTACTGACTAGATTTGTCTAAGCATGGTCGGGAACCTGAGCATCCGAACCTAAGATATGAGACATCATAGCGCAAAGAAAAAGTATGCGGTCAGTACGTGGAATGTACTAGTATGCTAGATGAGGTAAGGCTGAATGAAAGGGTTCATATGCATGAACAATAACTGACTAAATGATATAGAGTAACTGAATAAGAGAGTACATGGATAACTAAAACTACTTTAAATACTGAGTATGTAATACTGTGTATATATTTATATTATAACTGAGCTTTTCTGAAGCTAAGTACTTAGTTCTAATGACTGAGTAACTGATATCTAAAGTTACTGATAACTGAATTACTGATACTGAGTAACAGTGTCTGACAGTCCTGATTCTACAAACTGAACTGAATTCTAAACTGAGACTGAAATTGAGACTGTGGGAGGTAATCATCTAACCAACATGCCCCTCTCTAAACTGATTGGGGTCCAACCTATAACCCAGCTGGAAGGGTGCTAATACCGTGCCACGAGTACTAATACTGGAAAACCAGGATGCCAAGCCTAACTGACGGGTGATACCTAGGCGGAGCCAAGCCTAATCTAACGGGTGACCCCTGGGAGGTAGTCAAGCCTAGTCTGACGGGCAACTCTTCATCCTACGCTGGCTACACAGTTCTGGAGTACAGGGACTGCTACTAACACTCTGCCTCTCTGACGGGGAAGCCGTCATCCCTGCAATCACTTGGTGCTAAATCCTACTCCCAACTGAAAGACACTGAACAGAGTATACTGAACTGGACTGGACTGATACTGATTTTACTGAATTTTTCCTGAGTTCTGTAACTGGTTGACTTCTACTGAGTTTTATAATTAACTAGATTCTACTAATTAGGACATAACTGATACTATTTTGTAATTAACACTGGCTCTAGGTACATAGCTAAATTGTCGGGTATTAAATACCCCCAGGACTCAATAGCATAAAAGAAAGACATAACATGATCATAAAGGCATAACAATACTTGCTTTCTAACAATGAACTCATTTAGACATTTTGTCAAACACTTAATATACATGAACTTGTGCATGAATACAACAACAACATAACCAGTGTATTCCCACCTAGTGGGGTCTAGGGAGGGTAGAGTGTACGTAGACCTTACCACTACCTCAGAAGAAGTAAAGAGGTTGTTTCTGATAGACCCCCGGTTTAGGACTGATACCCATATAACTTGTGCATGGATGAGATCACATAATAACTTGTCGTATTTTCACTAGTCAAATCACATAAGCATTTCATCAAACACTTATAGGGCATAAGCTTGTACATGATTAGGACCACATAATAGCATGTCATGATTCCACTATTTACTTCACATAGGCAATTTAGCAAACACTTGGGAAACATGGATTATTTACATGATAATGGTCAACACATGTTAGCATGAATACAACATTCAATTTCAATATCAAAGGTTAGGCATGTAATTAATATAATTTACCACATAACTATCCTAATTTCATGGGAACTTATAATTAAACATGAATTGGATCTCAATTACTATCATGAACATGATTTCAATTCAACTAAATCATGGAAATCATAAATATACAATCTTTGTATTCTAAAAAATGGTTCTTGGACTTCATGGGTTAAAGGAACCCATGAATGAACACCTAACATACCTTAGAAGATTCTTTCTTGAAGGTTCTTGGAGGAATTCTTAAGCTTATTCTTGATTTCTTAATCTAGGGTTTTTGCCTCTTGAGAGAAAAATAATTTATCTTGGGGGGAAATTGAATAAATAATGGTGTAACTAGGTTTATTAGGGTTGAATTTTGGGTTAAAGGCTGACTAAGGCCATGGAAAAAAACTCAAATATCCGTAGAATGATTTAAAAACTCAGAACTTAAAACTGGAAATTAACTGAAAAATCCCGATCTAGGCCCTTAGCTCAATGCGGCGCTATAGCGCCGTGTCACTGGAAAGTGGACAACTGGGAATTGGACCATCAACGCAATGCGGTGGAATCACATTACCCCTTGGATGTGACCTGCAAGTTCACTGCAACACAGTGGGATCGCGTTGATGCACTGAAAACTGACGAATATGAAAATAAGTTGTGGAGCGACGTGCAGGTATCGCGCCACCTCACTGGAAACTGACAATTTTAATTTTACATACTCCGTGATGCGCTACTGACCTGAATGACGGTGTTTAATGAATGAAACTTAAAATAGTCATAACTTCTTACCCGGTTATCAGATTTAGGCAAATTTTATATCGTTGGAAAGCTGATACAACTTCCTATGCAATGGCAGGATCTAAATTGAAAAATACTGAGTATTTAGAAAAAATTATATTGGATAACTCATGAACTAAGAGTTAATTTGGGCTAGGGAAATATGGGGTATTACAATATCTCCCCCTTGGAAACATTCATCCTCGAATGTGGCTAATTAAGCTGAGAAATACTGATAGATTGGGTTTACATACTAAACATGTACACTGAAACATGACTACATGACTAAACTACTGACAGGCTGAGTTCTCCTACTGAACATGCATATCTGATGCATGAGTACATGATTGAACGGATTCATGAATGCATGACTGAATATGCAATGATAAAGGATACCAAGTTATAACTATAACTGGACATGGGACTGAGTAAAACTTAGGAAGACTGTCACCTTAAGCTGGAAATACTAATGAACCTAAGATTATTTATGGAACATGCATGAACGATAACATGAGAACATTACTGAGTCTGAAACAGGATACATGGACTGACTATCATGAATTGAACTGGTTTCCTTGAATACATGTCATGACTTGGGAATAGTCATACGACTGAGATTGGAATGAGAGAGTTAACTTATGAGTACCATTACTTCGAATTGGATCTTGTTACATGAAAAGAAAATAGAAGGTTTAGGACATGAAATCTTAGGGTTTATAGTATATCTCCCCCTTGGGACATTATGTCCCCCGAAGAATGCTGACTTGGCTGAGATACTGAGGAAAACTGAGATGATGCATGGGACACCTACAAACTGATTCGTGATTGAATATTTGAGATCTGATATGAGGCATGATATATGAACTAAGCTGAATTCTCAACTACCAAGATATTCCATTTTGGGATAGGATGACTAGATGAAAAGATGGGAAAACATCCGAATTTGTCCGCCTGACTGCTAAACTGGATCTCTGGCTTTATGGACTAACTCATACTGAAAACTTATACTTAACTGAAGCATTTCTTTGACACTCTTCCTATAAGGTTCTAATGACTTTTGGGAGTAAGGAATCTCGGCATAGTCTGAATAAGACATCTGAATAAGAAACCACAACATGGCCAAAATTTCTGTAATATGAGATGCGGCCTACGAAATATCAACTAAAATAGAGTGACCAAGCCTTATGTACTACCGCTACAAATTTTTAAGCTTAAATATATTTCTCGAATACTCTCTCAACTATACCCTCCACCTTAATACGACACTTCACCTTAGAATACTGAAAATATTCACATGGGTACTGAGCACAAATGCATAAACATACTAACTTATTTAATTAACTAGATAAATAATAACTGAATACTGGTCATGTAAGATTGAACTGTACTTAACCTGAATAACTGGACTGAAACTGTAAAGTACTATGTATATAGGGTAAGGACTAACTGAGGAACGTGAGGTAACTAAGCATGAATTCATAGAAACAGTATTATCTAGGAATGCAAGACTAAGCGCATAACATAATTCTGAAATACTGAGATACTGACAACTGAATAACTGATAATTGTACGCTTTGGTTAAGCAAACTTGAAACTAGACTAAGTTTTGTACTGAATGCTTAACTGAGTCTATGACTGAGTTCTGATAGCTACAGGATAGGGACTGGCATAAATTGAGGATTTAAATGTACACTCACATTCTGCATTTTCTCAGATTTTTATCGTAGGAAGAATTCTGATTTTTCCTCCAATAACTAAATACAACCTCTTTCTAGCTATTCACCCACACTAACATGACATTCAAACCCATCTCTATAACTACAGCCTCATGTAAAACTAGCATGCAACAATCTTTTCTTAACATGAAATATTTACTTTTTCCCTTCTAAGCAACTGCTCATTACTACATCATTTCATAAGGAGAGTTCACTGAAGGTTAAAATATGAGGACCTGAAGCATGAATGACACTATATCGAACTTGACACTTAACCAAGGTCAGAGGAATAGAACATCAATATCCTAGATTTATCAAGAGATCTAGACTAAGGATATACATGACAAAATCTGAATTTAGCTGACCATTAGGAGAATAGCATAAGTCATGGAAACTAAGCATACTATAAAGCATGACACGAGTACATGAGTCATGATCTGCATGACCTGAGTTTGGAGTTTCTGTATTCATGGAACATGATTCATAACATGAGAAAACTGGAGCTCCTTATATTAGGAACTGTAAGCGTACATGATTTTCGATAATGTGCACGAATAAAAGTTATGATCATAGAACTGACATGTACTGCGTGAGTAGATATCATGATAGCTGAAGTATGAAACTTTGCACTGAGGTAAGGACGGGTTGGGCATCAACCTCTCCCACTGCTTCTCTGCACATACTCACATTACTACTAAAATCTAAAAGTCTGACTTGGTTACTTATTCTACCATCTCCCCCTTAGCTTAAAGCCGTTATTCTAATTCTGTAAACCTCTTAATAAATTCTAAATCAAACTGAAACCACTTTACTCTAGAGCCCGAGATACAATAATACTCATAAACACTAAACTCATCCTGAAGGGCTACACCTGATAATATAAGGTCCACTGCTAGTACTTCCTTTTGACATAAAATTCTTAGTTTTCTATAGCCCCAACAATCATCATATAACAACCTCAACACTGACTAGCTTAGAATTCTCAACTCTTCTTTCTACTAGCTCAATCTTAAAAGATTCAAACTTAAATCATGTGAAACTAAGGTACTACCCCTTTATCCAAGAACTGGTTTATCAAGAAAATGAAATGGAATGACTCTATTACTGAAATTAATTGAAGGGATTTTTTGAAACACTGTAATTGAGCGATTCATGTATATTCGTTTGGATGAAATAGATTTTTTTTCCACTAAGGTAAGAACTAAGAAAGGTTCTGTTAAGATTTCTAGCCAAACTTTAAATTTGGCTGCTATGCAAGGAGTTACAAGAAATAGAGAAGCTCTTGGATCTAATAAGGCATGAATTTGTGAATGGAAGATCTATAACATACTAGTGACCACGTCAGGAGAACTTTCCTAATATTGTCTAGACTGAAGGGCATAAAGCCTGTTTGGTCATTGTCCACTGGTGGCACTAGAAGTGGCATCCTGTTGGTTCAGGCGACTGGACTGAGCTGAAGGACGGTTGGATTGACCCTATTCCTCTCTGAGCCATTACTCTACACTCTCGCATTCTGTGGCCTGGCTTACCACATCTAAAACATATGTCACTGCCAACTCTACAATAATCTTGATGGTTTCTACCATATTTCTGGCAAAGTGGGTGGGTACGACCTGTTTTCATGCTACCTTGAGACTTAGAATCTGAAGTGCTATCTTAATTAATATTTCTAAACTTTAGCACTGGAGTGCTAGCTATAGAAGGATTTAGGGATGAGATGTAACGACCCAAAATCACCTCCCGGAATGTCACACAGTGCTTAAGGCTACAAGTAGCCCCAAGATAACCCTTTGAGCCTGTTTCTACTAAAAACACTCATTTCAAGATGAAATAATTCTAACACTAGCATAGTCATATCATATAAAAGGAAATACGGAGAAAATACTTGGTCCAAACGACCAAGTAATACCAGAAACCTCAACATAACCATAATCTGATAACTAGTCTGACAAAGCCTCTACTAATCCATGAACGAGAGAGTCGTTGGGACAGGTCCCCAACTGAATCGAAATGAACTGGAAATAACAACATAGTCTCTAAAAATATGGAGATGTATGAATATAGGTCCTCAAACCATGAGGACTCACCATTGTAGGAATATAGATAGAGGTACTCGAAAGTCACAGACGAGGTTAGGACTGAGCACCTGAACCTACATTATAAGACAACGTAACACATAAACGTATATATGGATCAACACTTGGGAATGTACTGAGTATGTGGGGGTGCATGCATTTATATAAAAC
>NC_061111.1:158515588-158518458 GCF_002878395.1 Capsicum annuum | reverse complement strand
ATGGCTTGAATAAGTATAAAATGCAAAGCTCATGAATTATGTAAAATGAAACATGTAACATAATCTTGTGAGTCATTATACTTTTAGCTTTGAAATTTGTACTCTTCTCTTATTCTCATTACTCAAGGATAAAGAAAACTTTAACCAATACTTTCAAATCATGCATATGTCTCATGGAGAGTAAAACTTCTTTAATGCTCAAGAAATCATAACTCTTTTGAACTTAAATACTTGGAATTCAGAATCATATAACCTTGGAACATACTTGAAGGCATTTCATTCACTTTAGGAAAATATTTCATTTCAAACTTTAGGGAAAAATACTCATATCAAGAGAAAGTATTTTAGTTTTTACAGAAAAATATCTTATCTCAAAGATTTGGTTTTAAGGGAAAATATTCTATCTCAATTGAAAATACTTTAGTTTAGGGAGGTTCTCTTAACCGACATAAACCATGCGAGCTACATGGAGTCCAACGTTTTGTCCTCCTAAGGAAGAGACCTCACATTAGGGAGAGGCGTCATACTCTTGCCAGGGAGTATAACCTAGGTCCAGTGATCACTAAACAAACTCGGCCTCTGGCCTAATATCAACTCGGCCTTAGGCCCAATGATAATCATAAACTCGGCCTCAGGCCTAACCTACGGTAGCACGTAGTTTTGGGGAAAGAAACCATAGTAACTTACCCGCTCGGTGCTAAATACTACTCCCTTTAGATTATCTGCGCTCATCTCGTAAAAATTCGCTTTTAGAAATAATCCCATGGTTCAACATGAACCCAATAATCAAATTTGTACTCTTATGTAGGAAAGTGGATTTCAAAGCTCAATAACCATTAGATCAAAACATTTCTCAACAATCTCAGAATACTCAAATCATGGGTGCTTATAACATAGTAGTTCATAAAATTGCAAGTCTCAAGTAGGATTTAATAACCCATAATTCAATCTCAAGTTAAAACTCATCAAAAGAATAATAGATAGCATATAGATTCATAACCCATGTAGAAATCTAGAAATTTCAGCAATTTGTCTAAAAATCTCAACATACTTATATACTTCAATATCTCAAACATTTCAACTATTAACTTCTCAAGGATTACAATCATGGAGTATAGACCCAGCTGCAATTTCTCAAGAAAACATCTAAAAATCATGCCATTAGACTCTCAATTCATGGAAAACATCAAAAGATTGCAACCAATAACAATGGGTGAAAACCCCCAATTCAATTTAACGTAAAATCTCATAAATCGCATAGAAATTATAGTTTAAATAAGCCTTTTGGCACAAAGGTGAAAGAATTACCCTTGTTCAAAACCCCACACACCTTAGATTATGAAATTGGATGAAAAAGCTTGCTTCAAACTCTTTTTCTTACTCTTGAGAGAGGATTCTTACAACCTTTGAACTTGGGGAACTCAAATCTCAACTCAATTTATAGAATCCATGGTGAGTTCTTGGATTTCTTGGAGAAGAGTTTTATATTTTCTCTTGAGGAAGAAACTAGCCTTTGGGTGTTTTGAGAGATAATGAGACTATCAGGTTCGTTTGGAATATATCTGAGGGTTAAAAGGGAAAGGACCCAAAAGCCTCTTTTAAAAAGGAATTAAAAATACTGAACAGGATCTGCGACGGTCAGAGCGACGGTCCATTGGGCCGTCCGTCGCACGATGACAAAAAAAGACACACTGCCTCAATGCGACGGTTGGATCGACAATCCATCGCAGGTTCGATGGTTCGCTGGATCATCCATCGCACGATGGCCAGGATGAGACCATACTGCCTTAGTGGCGACGGTCCGTCCCAGCCTTGATGGTTCATCGTCTGGACATCGCAGTTGGGCCAGGAAAGGGAGTTTCTGCCTTGGTCAAAATGGTCTGAGCAATGGTCCGTCATAGACTTGATGGTCCGTTGGATCGTCTGTCGCACTTGGGCTGTTCCGAAAACTCTCAGTAAGATGGCTATAACTTCTCTCCCTGATGTCGAACTTGGACAAAATTGGTATCGTTGGAAAGCTAATTCAATTTTCTACATGAAAAAAAGTCAAATTTAAGAAAATTCAATATAGTTGAATCACCAATCACTTGGCAAGTCACTTCTCAATCTTTTAGGGCCAAAATTACACTTTGATTGACACACTCTATGGCTCAGACTACGAGGGAACTTTGCGGGGTATTACAATATCTCCCCCCCCCCTTCTTGGAAACATTCATCCTCGAATGTCGCTAGTTAGACTAGGAATATAGGAAAATGGAGTATACATAGCTAAAGCAATTTGCTAAACGGGCTCAAAATCTTTCTAAACTCTTAGATGCCTCAAAAATTGCAAGAACTCATGTAAGCATAGATACATAGCTGTACTTTAGATTAGAAGGGCTAAATTAAGGAAGAATAATACCTTCGGATCGATCTAAACTTGTGGAAAAGAGGTGCGGGTACTTGGCTTGCATGTCTGCTTCAGTCTCCTAAGTAGCGCCCTTAACTGACTGGTTCCGCCACAACACTTTGACCAAGGGAACCTCTTTGTTCCTCAGTCTACAGATCTAAAAATCTAAGATCTTAATAGAAATCTCATCGAATGAAAGACTGTTTTGAATAACATCACTCTCTGAAGGATCTACCATAACAGAATCACCAATATGCTTCTTAAATATGGAGACATGAAAAATAGGATGAACGTCTGAAAACTCCGTTGAAAACTCAACCTCATAGGCTAATTTCCCAACACGGCTCAAAACTCTATACGGGCCAACATAACGGGGACTAAGCTTTCCCTTTTTACCAAACCTCTCCACCCCTTTCATGGGTGAAATATTCAAGTACAGCAAATCACCCACTTCAAACTCAAGATCTCTTCAAATCACCCA
>NC_061111.1:158378654-158512588 GCF_002878395.1 Capsicum annuum | reverse complement strand
TACAGCAAATCACCCACTTCAAACTCAAGATCTCTTCAAATCACCCAATTCAAACTCAAGATCTTTTCTCCTCACTTTGGTATATGACATTTAACGACTCTGAGCTATCTTTAACCTCTCTCTAATCAACTTAACTTTCTCCACAGCTTCAAACACTACATCAGGCCCAATCACGGTAACTTCACCCACTTCAAACCAACCTATGGGTGATCTATATCTCCTAGCATACAAGGCCTCAAATGGTTCCATCTCGATGCTAGCATGGTAACTATTGTTATAGGCAAACTCTGTCAATGGCAAATTCTCATCCTAACTACCTTTGAAATCAAGAGCACATGCCCTCAACATATCTTCCAGGGTCTGAATGGTCCTCTCAGCCTGACCATCTGTCTGCGGATGAAAAGCGGAACTCACAAGGACTTGGGTACCAAGACCCTGCTCGAACGCCCTCCAAAATTAAGAAGTAAATTGAGTGCCCCTATTCGAAATGATAGACAAGGGAACTCCATGCAAGCTGACTAACTCCCGGATATAGAATCTAGCATAATCCTCAGTTGTACAAGACATATGCACGGGCAAAAAATGCATGGACTTAGTCAATCTATCCACAACAACCCAAATAGAATCATGATGATGACGCGAAAGAGGTAACTCAGTTACGAAGTCCATATTCATCACCTCCCACTTCCAAGTGGGTATACCAAACTCTTATATCACACTACCAGGTCTTTGGTGGTCTACCTTAACCTATTTTCATGTTGCACACTTTGCTACAAACTTGGTTATATCCTTCTTCATAGCATTCCACCAATAGATTTCCCATAAGTCGCGGTACATCTTGGTAGTGCTGGGATGAATAGAATACCGCGCACCATACGCTTCATCCATAATCCTCTACCTCAGATCATCAACACACGAAATACACAATCTACCTTGCAATCTCAACACGCCATCTCCCCCTTAGAAGAAAATTTTGGTCCTTAAATACCTCCTTCAGTCTGACCAAACTAGGATCTCTATCTTGTTTCTCCCTCACTTCTGAAAGTAAAGAGGATTCGGAACTACTTTGCACTAAAGTAGTTCCCTTAGCTGAATCAAGCAACTTAACACCCAATCTAGCCAGACAATGCACATCACAAGATAACTCTTTCTTACCATCTTCTACATGAGCAACGCTACCCATAGACAATCTGCTAAGGGTATCCGCTACTATGTTAGCCTTTCTCAGTGATACAACACACTTATATCATAGTCTTTTGACAACTCCAATCACCTCCCCTGCCTAAGATTCAACTCCCTCTGAGTAAACACATACTGTAGACTTTTATGATCAGTAAACACATCAACATGAACACCATAAAGATAGTGTCTCCAGATTTTCAAAGGAAAGACCACAACAGCTAACTCAAGATCATGGGTTGGGTAATTCTTCTCATGCGGCTTTAACTGTCTAGAGGCGTAGGCTATAACCTTACCTCTTTGCATCAACACATAACCTAAACTAATTCTACAGGCATCACAATACACCACAAAACCATCTGAACCATCAGGTAAAGTCAACACAAGGGCTGAAGTAAGTCGAGTCTTCAACTCCTGAAAACTCTTCTCACAGGAATCTAACCACTGGAACTTAACTTTTTTTTGGATCAACCGTGTCCTGGGAGACGCAATAAAGGAGAAATTTTCAAAAAGGCGGTAGTAGCCCGCTGACCCAAGAAACTTCTAATGTCAGATGGGGAGATAGGTCTAGGCTAATTTTTCACAGCTTTAATCTTTTGGGGATCAACTCTAATACCTTCGACTGAAATGATATGACCCAAAAAGGCTACAGACCTTAACAAAAATTCACACTTACTAAATTTGGCGAACAACTGGTGATCTCTGAGGGTTTGCAAGACAATTCTAAGATGATTCGCCCGGTCATTCGCATTACGGGAGTACACAAGGATATCATCTATGAAAACAATAATAAACATATCGAGATATTGCTTGAACATTCGATTCATGAGGTCCATAAATGTTGCTGGGGCATTGGTTAACCCAAAAGACATGACTAGAAACTCAAAGTGACCATAGTAGGTTCGGAAGGCTGTCCTTGGAATATCACACTCCCTCACTTTAAGTTGATGATAGCCGGATCTAAGATCTATCTTGGAGAAATAACTTGCACCTTGCAACTGATCAAACATGTCATCAATTCTCGGAAGAAGATACTTATTTTTTACTGTGACCTTGTTAAGATGACAATAGTCAATGCACATACGCAAAGAACCATGTTTCTTTCCATGAATAAAACAGGTGCGCCCTAAGGAGAAATATTGAGCCTTATGAAACCTTTGTCTAAAAGATCTTTGAGTTGATCTTTCAACTCCTTAAACTCTTCAGGTGCCATACGGTATGGCGGAATAAAAATAGGCTGAGCATCGAGAAGAAGGTCAATCCCAAATTCTACGTTTCTATCGAGAGGTACCCTCGGGAGATCTTCTAGAAAAAAATCTGGAAACTCATTAACAATATCGACTGACTGAATATTTGTAGCCTCGGACTTAGTGTCTTTGACTCTAACTAGGTGATAGATACATCCCTTGGATATTAGCTTTTTGGCTTTGAGATAGGAGATAAAATGACTCTTGGGAGATACCAAACTCCCAGACCACTCAAAAGCTGGTTCATCAGGAAACTAAAACTTGACCACACGGGTTTGATAGTCTATAGACGCATAACAAGAATGAAGCCAATCCATACCCAGAATAAGGTTAAAATCCATCATGTCTAACTTTATTAAATCCGCAAATATGACTCTATGAAGAACAGTAATAGGACAATCTCTATACACTTGCGTAGCAACAACTAACTCCCCTACTGGTGTAGAAACTAGGAAGGGCTCAGAAATTTTTTTGAGACTCATTTTGAAATTCATAGCTATAAGTAGGGTTGCATAAGAGAGACTTGACCCGGGGTCCAACAACATATAAATATTCAAACAAAAGACGTGGAGTATACCAGTAACAACATCAGGAGAGTTCTCTTACTCCTGATGGGATGGTAAGACATAGAATCTGTTCTAGCGCTGACCGCCAACAGTGCTAGATTAAGTGCCCTGAGTAAGGGCGAGATGGGGTGCAGGAGTTGGTGCACTAGAAGACTTGCCTGAGGTCAGGCATCTCTATTCCCCTGTCTAGTATGAGGACAATCTCTAAGTCTGTGGCCCTACTTTCCACAACCAAAATAACCCCTCAGAACTATAAAACACTCACCGGGATGATCCCTACCATACTTAGCACAAGGAGGATATCGGGGCCTGTTACCAACACTGTTCTGCGACCTAGATATTAAAGATCTTCCCCCTTGCTCCTACCTGCTTCTAGGCACAGGAGAACTAGCTGATGAAGGCACTGGCATAGACGGATGCCTCTGAAACTGAGGGCAGTTCCCTTCATAGAACCTAGGCTGGCTAAACTCATGCTGCTCAGATCTAGCCCTCTTGTTACCCCTCACTCGATCTCTCTCCCTAATCTTATCTGCCTCTATCTATTGGGCATGCACCATCAACCTAGCCAGATCCATATCCCTATACAGCATTGTAGTCCTATACTCCTTCAGTACTAACCCTGAAACACCTATCATGAACTTGCTCATACTAGCTCGGGTGTCAGAAATCAAATCAGGAGCATACTTGGCCAACTGGTTGAACTTCAAGAAGTACTCCTTAAAAGTCATAGATCTTTGCCTAAAGTTCATAAACTCCTCAATCTTTGCTTCCCTCATCTCAAGTGAAAAGAACTTGTCCAAGAATGCATCTTAAAACACCTGCCAAGTCATAGGAGCAGCATCCTCAACTCTACCCTTCCTCCACAGTACAACCCAGTCATAAGCTATGTCCTTCAACCTGTAAGACCCAATTCAACACTTTATTCCTTAGAAACATGCATCACCTGCATGATCTTTCTCACCTTCACAAGGTACAACTGTGGGTCCTCATCTGCCTTAGACCCATAAAACTCTGGTGGATTCATCCGCATAAAATCATGAATCCTAGCCATAGCTACATCACCTCCATATTAATTTACAACTGCGGCCTAGTTATTGGCCTGAACATTAGCGGTGACTACTTGGGCTAATGCTTGAAAGGCCGCCCAAAATTCAGCATGAGACATAGTCACATTCAAAGGATCAACAGGTGGGGTTTACTCATCATTGTTTCTGCTGAAATTCGCTCTTCGAAGAGGCATTTTCTGAAAATAGCAGAGTACGAATTATTAGATGAGAGGGAAAACTGTAGGTACGATAGAATTTGAAAGAAGACATAACTTTTTCCTAAAATGTCTTGTAGCCTCTTGCTCATAGATATGGCACGCTACACACTGATGATCAAGAATCTACTCAACGCGGCTTGTCAAACTCCTTAAGACTCCTTTAAAACCTTAGGCTCTAATACCAAGTTTGTAACGACCCAAAATCACTTCCCGGGATGTCACATGGTGTTTAAGGATACAAGTAGCCCCTAGCTAACCCTTTGAGCTTGTTTCTACTAATAACACTCATTTCAAGGTAAAATAATTCAAATACTAGCATAGTCATATCATATGAAAGGAAATATGGAGAAAATACTAGGTCCAAATGACCAAGCAATATCAGAAACCTCAACACAACAACAATCTACTAACTAGTATGACAAAGCCTCTACTAATCCATGAAATAGAGAGCCATTGGGATAGGTCCCCAACAGACTCGAAATGAACTAGAAATAATAACATAGTCTCTCAAAATATGGAGATGTCTAAATATAGGTCCTCGAACCATGAGGACTCGCCATTGTAGAAATGTAGATAGAGGTACTAAAAAATCATTGACGAGGTTGGGACTGAGCACCTGAATCTACATTATAAGACAACGTAACACATAAACGTATATATGGATCAACACTTGGGAATGTACTGAGTATGTGGGGGTACATGAATTTATATAAAACAACATCAATACTCTTTAATCAAATCATGCATGTAATAAGTAATGAATCACATGGCTTGAATAAGTATAAAATGCAAAGCTCGTGAATCATGTAAAATGGAACATGTAACACAATCTTGTGAGTCATTATACTTTTAGCTTTGAAATTTGTACTCTTCTCTTATTCTCATTACTCAAGGCTAAAGGAAACTTTAAGCAATACTTTCAACTCATGCATATGTCTCATGGAGAGTAAAACTTCTTTAATGCTCAAGAACTCATAACTCTTTTGAAATCAAATACTTGAAATTCGGAATCATATAACCTTGGAACATACTGAAGGCATTTCATTCACTTTAGGAAAATATTTCATTTCAAACTTTAGGAAAAAGTACTCATATCAAGGGAAAGTATTTTAGTTTTTAAAGAAAAATATCTTATCTCAAAGATTTGGTTTTAAGGGAAAATATTCTATCTCAATTGAAAATACTTTAGTTTAGGGAGGTTCTCTTAACCGACATAAACCATGCTAGCTACATGGAGTCCAACATTTTTTCCTCCTAAGAAAGAGACCTCACATTGGGGAGAGGCAGGCCCAACCTCCGGTGGCACGTAGTTTTGGGGTAAGAAACCATAGTAACTTACCCGCTTGGTGCTAAATACTACTCACTTTAGATTATCTGCGCTCATCTCATAAAAATCCACTTTTAGAAATAATCCTATGGTTCACCACGAACCCAATAATCAAATCTATACTCTCATGTAGGAAAGTGGACTTCAAAGCTCAATGACCAGTAGGTCAAAACATTTCTCAACAATCTCAGAATACTCAAATCATGGGTGCTTATAGCACAATAGTTCATAAAATTGCAAGTCTCAAGTAGGGTTTAATAACCCATAATTCAATGTCAAGTTAAAACTCAAAAAAATCATAATAGATATCATATAGATTCATAACCCATGTAGAAATCTAAAAATTTCAGCAATTTGTCTCAAAATCTCCACATATTTATATACTTCAATATCTCAAACATTTCAACTATTAACTTCTCAAGGATTAAAATCATGGAGTATAGACCCAACTGCAATTTCTCAAGAAAATATGTAAAAATCATGCCATTAGACTCCCAAGGACAACATCCTATAGGTTGTTCTAAGAACCTATTGAATAAGCTAAGGTAGTGAAAGCTGTTCTGAATTCGGTATGGGAGACATGCTCGTCCAGGGGATCTGCCTGAATGGGCTGAGGTGTTGACTGATTTTCAGTTCTTCTTTTGTTAGTCTTTTTGGGAGACATATTCTATAACCAAAAGAAAGAAAATGATTAGACTGAGAATTTAGCTTGAGCTCATGCACACTTACACGACATGAATACTGAAAGAAGGGAAATTTTTCCTAAAACATCTTATAGCCTCCTGTCATAAGTGTGGTGCGCTACACACCCATGCACAAGACTCTACTAGATGCAGCTTTCATAATCCCTAGGACTCTATTGAACCTTAGGCTCTGATACCAAGTTTGTAATGCCCCGAGAGTACCCTCTAGGCATCACATGATGCTTATGACCCCGAAGGACCACAAGCTAACCCATGAATGATATCTGTTGTGACCACTGAATAATAATACCAAAATAAATGCGAAATTAGGTTGAAATGCCATAAGGTTCAAAATCTAAATTATTGATAAAATATAACATCTGAAATAACAATCCGTAAAACTGAATACTATATGAAAATCTAGTCTGAAATCCTCTAATCTAAACTTTCTGAAAGTGAAGTTGATGGGACAACCCCCTAAATAACCCAAATTACTAAACTATTGATAAATTGAAATAATGAAATAAAAGCATATCCTCGATAGATGAGGACACACTACTAAATCTATGACTACTGACTGGATCTGTCTAAGCACGGTCGGGAACTTGAACGTTCGAACCTATGATATGAGACATCATAGCGCAAAGAAAGAGTATGCGATTAGTACGTTAGATGTACTGGCATTCTAGATGAGGTAAGACTGAATGCAAGGGTTCATATGCATGAACAATAATTGACTAAATGATATAGAGTAATTGAATAAGAGAGTACATGGATAACTGAAGCTACTTCAAATACTTAGTATGTAATACTGTACATAGATGTATATTATAACTGAGCTTTTTTAAAGCTACGTACTGAGTTCTGATGACTGAATAACTGATATTTGAAGTTATTGATAACTGAATTACTGATATTGAGTGACTATGTCTGACAGTCCTGATTCTATAAAACTGAACTGAATTCTAAACTGAGATTGAAACTGAGACTATGGGAGGTAATCATCTAACTGACATGCCTCTCTCTGAACTAATTGGGGTCCAACCTATAACCCCATCTGGAAGGGTGATAATACCGTGCCACAGGTACTAATACTAGAAAACCAGGATGCCAAGCCTAACTAATGGGTGACACTTGAGCGGAGCCAAGCCTAATCTAATTGGTGACCCTTAGGAGGTAGTCAAGCCTAGTTTGACAGGTGACTCCTCATCCTGCGCTGGCTATGCAGTTCTGGAGTACAGGGACTGCTACTAATGGCTCTGCCTCTCTGACGGGAAAGCCTTCATCCCTGCACTCGCTCGGTGCTAAATCATACTCCCAACTGAAAGACACTGAATAGAGTATACTGAATTGGACTGTACTGATATTAATTTTTTCCTGAGTTTTGTAACTGACTGAGTTCTACTAAGTTCTGTAAATGACTAGATTCTACTGATTGGGACATGACTGATACTATTTTGTAATTGACACTGGCTTTAGGTACTCAGCTAAATTATCAGGTATTAAATACCCCCAGGACTTGATAGCATAAAAGAAAGACATAACATAATCATAAAGGCATAACAATACTTGATTGCTAACAATGCACTTATTTGGATATTTTGTCGAACATTTGATATTTATGAACTTGTGCATGAATGGAATCACATAATAACTTGTCATGTTTTCACTAGTCAAATCACATAAGCATTTCATCAAAGACTTGTAGGGCATAAGCTTATACATGGTTGGGACCACATAATAATATGTCATGATTCTACTGTTTACTTCACATACGCAATTTAGCAAATACTTGGGAAGCATGGATTATTTACATGATAATGGTCAACACATGTAAGCATGAATACAACATTCAATTTCAATATAAAAGGTTAAGCATGCAATTCATATAATTCACCACATAACTATCCTAAATCCATAGAAAATTATAATTAAACATGAATTGAATCCTAATTACTATCATGAACATGAATTCAATTCAACTAAATCATGGAAATCATAAATACACAATCTTTGTATTTTGAAAAATGATTCTTGGACTTCATGGGTGAAAGGAACTCATGAATGAACACTTAACATACCTTAGAAGATTCTCTCTTAAAGATTATTGGAGAATTCTTAAGCTTGTTCTTGATTTCTTGATCTAGGGTTTTTCCCTCGAGAGAGAAAAATGATTTATCTTAGGGGGAAATTGAATGAATAATGGTGTAACTAGGTTTATTTGGGTTGAATTTTGGCTTAAAGGCTGACTAGGGCTATAGAAAAGACTTAAATACCCCTGAAATGATTTAAAAACTCAGAACTTAAAATTGAAAATTAACTGAAAAATCCCAATCCGGGCCCTTGGCGCGATGCGGAGCTATCGCGTTGTGTCACTGAAAAGTGGACAACTGGGAATTGGACCATCAACACAATGTGGTGGAATCGCGTTACCCCTTGGATGCAACCTGAAAGTTCACCGCGACGTAGTGGGATCGCATTGGTGCACTAAAAATTGACGAATATGAAAATAAGTTATGGCGCAATGCACCAGTATTGCGATACCTCACTTGAAACTGACAACTATCATTTTGACATACTCCGCAATGCACTACTGACCTGAATGACGGTGTTTAATGATTGAAACTTAAAATAGCCATAATTTCTTACCCGGTTATCGGATTTAGGCAAATTTTATATCGTTGGAAAGATAATTCAACTTCCTACATAATGACAGGCTCTAAACTGAAAAATACTGAGTATTTACAAAAATTATATTGGATAACTCATGAACTAAGAGTTAATTTAGGTTAGAGAATTATGGGGTATTACAGTAGCTGACCTGAGCCTACTAAACACAACCCTATGACCAAAACAGAAAATCCTAATAGAGTGGCTATACTAAATGAAGGTGTATCATTTGTCACTCATATGGGTTTCAGTTTTTTACCTGATAACAACACCATTACTGATGTGTTTCATATCCCTCAATTTAAGTTCAATCTACTTTCTTTTTTGAAGCTCACTAGGCATTTGCCGCTCTTATTCTTTCTTTCCTAATTTTTGCCTATGTCAAGAGCTATTCACTAGGAGGGCGATGGAAACTGGTAAATAATATTGAGGACTTCACTTACTACCTTGTATCAAAGACAAAGAAGATGCTATTCTAGTATCTAACAACACAACTTCTATTAACTCTAGCTCGGTATTAAATATTGATGTTTGGCACAAGATGTGTTGACATGTTTCTATTGTTGTATTAAAAAAATGTTACCAATAATGTTAGATTCAATTACTAGTGCTTTAAATAGATGTATAGTATGTCTATGTGCCAAACATGCTTGGCTTTCTGTCCCTGTTAAACATTCTTCTAGTAGTTTTCATAGTTTTGAACTAGATCATATGTATGTATAGGGCCATATCAAACTACTACTTTGATGGAAATTAGTACTTTCTTACCATTATTGATGACTATTTTAGAATTATACTAAAACTCAAATTTGATGTGCATACTGTTTTACAACATTTTCTTATTTTGTGAACATACAATTTAGTAAAGCTGCTAAAATGATAAGTGATAATGGAACTGAATTTGTCAATAGTTTGGGTAACAATATGTTTAATACTCTAGGTATAATTCATTAAACTTCTTGTGCCCATACTCCTCGATAAAATAAAATAACTGAGAGAAAACATAGGCATATACTTGAGGTTACTAGAGCTCTTAGACTACAAGTATTTGTACCAATTAGATTAGAGGCTTATGTGTTAAAACAATAGTGCATATCAAAGCCACCTTCGTGTTAGATTAAGCAATTATATTATACTGTCTGCTTGCAATGAAATCCTTATTGTTTAGAAACTTAATTTTAAAAATATTCACGTTGATTTTTTTATCACTATAAATATTTAGTTTTGATTATTTTACATTAAATAATTTTTAAATATAATAAATTAAATACATGAATATGAGCTCCCAATGACTATTTTTAATAGTCCGTAACAAAATAAATTGTCTGAATACACCGTATATTTACAATAATAAAAAAAAAGTATCTGCACATTTATTAAGATATCAAAACTTGCAAGCTCGAAAGTTCAAGAACGTTATCACTTTGAGCTTTCTTCACTTTGCCTCAATCGAATCTTGGTTATTATTTTATTTTTAGATGATGATTGAGAGATTTCTTTGATTATGTCATAGTTCTCTATACTTTGTCCCCGATTTTATCGTTTTTTCAATGTCCGATAAGCTTTTTTTTTCTTTATCTTTTCTTTTTTTTCTTTATCTTTTCTTTTTTTTTTCTATGATCCGATCATGCATCTTAGATCTTGATCCAATATGAACTGAAATGGCATGCTCGAGTTACTCAAGATTTGGCGCTATATTTTGATTCTTTCGGTATCTTTTTGTTCCTTTTTATTATTGTATTGTTGAAGTCATGGAAGATATTCTGTCTTTTCTATATAAGAATAGTCTATTGTGCTAATATTGATGTTGCTTTCTTAGTTTGTTTGTTTGCCATTGTTTTGATTATCATATTAGTTTTTTCATCTTGATTTATGTTGCGTATTGTTAATTTTGTATGTCTTGGTTCTATGTTTGCTGTAAAGTCTCTCTTTTGGCTTACTCGTGAACTTATCTGCCTCTACTGCATGTTTTATTCATTTGATTTTCAGATAGTAAAATGAACATGTAAGACTACTATTATCACACACTGTGGAATTATCAGGTGAAGAGATATGTAATAGAAAGCATAAATAATTTTTTGAGAATGTAACCTTTGTATTGTTGTTAGAGCATTTGAGGTGTCATCTATTGTTACCTACTTCTTTGTCATTGTTAGCCCTTCAAAATGTGTTATAATTATATAACCTACAAAATATGTCAAACGGTTAGTCCAAAAAATGTCTATGCTCTCCTCCTAAAGATTTTGAAGATAAGGAATCCATTATCTTCTCAGGTCCCTATATTAGTGCTTTCTCATTTGTCTCAGTTATATATTTCTTTAATCTGATTTTGACATAGTAAAATAAATACCCAAGGATACATCAGTTCAATAATTTCTGCAGATTAAAAAAATTATTTATAGTCCTTGACTGTGTGCAATTACATAAAAATTAGCATATATTGAGTAATTAATAACTCAAAGCAATAGCCGTGTTAATAAATATTTTTTTGATTATTAAATTTAGTTACGATTTTTTATTAGAAAAAGTTGAGCAACTTATAAAAACAACTTGAATGATATGCTGTCGTAGAATTAATGCAACTCTCTAATTTTCATATTACATATTGAACATACCTGAATTAGTAATCTCATTCACCAAATAATTCACTTGCTCTCCTCCTAAAAAGATTAAACATAAAAGATATGTTATCTTCTCAAAAATCTATTTCAGTGTTTTTTCATTTGTCTATATTGTATATTTCTATAATTCAATTTTGACACAGTAAAATAGATACTCATGGACACATTAATTAAGTAATTTCTTCTGAACTTGAAAAAGAACTTTATAGCTTCTCCATTTGAAAAAGTAATAGAGAATTCAGTTACTTGCTGCTACATATGTGCATTTCAACTCTAGCAACCTGCTCCTTTAACCTAAATATGAACCATCATATTTCATGGGATGAAAAAATGAGAAATTAATTAATTTAGAAGTTAAAATTATTGTTACCTACTTAGTTTCTTTTTTAAAGAAATTAAAGATAGCTCCTATACGAAAGCAGTGTGAGCATTTAACTATAGCTAAAACTATCTTGTATTTCGGATGTAATTGATGAAGTGTTATATTCAGGTGTTTCTAATTTTGAGTTGAAAAGCCTATTAAACTTTAGTAGTAGAATATAAAGTATACATGCAACATAATTATCTCTACAAGAAAAAGGCAGGAAAAGAAATAAAACTCAATCAACCTTTCTTCTATTTGTATTAGTTCATTGATAACTATTATCCGAATTTCTAAAATATCTTTGTCCAACTTTTATCTTTGACGTTGAAACACAAATTTAAAAGACACTTATGAAGTTATAATACGTAGTATTATATGAACTCATCAAAGAATTTAATCATGTCATGTAAATTAGTGATTCTCTACAATGCTAGTCTTGATTATCCTGCAGATTAGTGGCTTTCTACGATATTGATGTCGTTATACTTCCTTCTCCCTTCAAACCACCGGTTAGTATTTAATTATTTCTTAAATTTTATACTTTTATGAAAAAGAGTTTAATACAAACAGCAAATAAAATACTCATTTTGATTAATAAGAAGCAAATTATATTAAAAATCTGTTAGCAAACTACCCAACATGATAAGAGAAAAAAATCAAAAGACAATTGAAAAGTTAATTTTTAATTTCTCAAATTAAATCATGAAAAATTTCTTGAACACTATACTTTTGACTTTATTTGTTATTTTTCCTTGATCATCATAGGCCAACATCTTTAATCTTTCCTACTTGTCATTTGTGAAAGAGAAACATACAATTATCTATGAGTAAACATTGATTTCTTCAAAAATAATTCAACATGAGATAATAATTCCCTTGGCTTTTATTGATGATCATGGTAAATAAGACAATAATAAAAAATTATCTTCGCTGAAATTTAAAAATTATTTTCGCATTAGATGTTGTCAATATCATTCTTGAGATTAACACTTTTTCACCTATCATTTTTATGATAAAACTTTAGCTTCAATAATCTGATTTTCAAGTCTTGTGCTAATCAACCTCGTCCTATTATACAATCTTGATGATTGATGTATATTTCTTAATAACGTTATCGATACACTTACCTTTAATGTAGTTGAGCGATTTGAAATTTTAGAACACTTAATACTGTTTAAGAAATTTAGCATGTGCACATGCTCCAATATCATAAAAGAATTATCAGAAAATACAAATTGTATCCGAACTCAGATATGTCTTCTTAGTATTATGATTATGTGATATCATAACTTCATTGATCCACTCCATCATGTCTAGAGCTGAAGCGAAAATTGCTCTTTACTAGAGGTAATCTAAGTCACTAAAATGACGATAGAGATTAAAATATATATTCTCTACAATTGATGATATTGGATTGACACATTCCTTAATGAGAAGATCATTAGGGATTTGAATAGTCTCAATGACATCGATAGCGCTTTCAATATTTCCATCATTGATTATCAAAATCTAATTGACAAAGTTTCTTAACTCTTTCAAATGTGTGCCTAACTGATTTTCTTATAATTTTATATTCTTTGTTAACTTTAGAATTTTGTAGTGTCTCCATAAATTTGAAGAATTTAAAGCGATATTAATAATATCTTGCCTAATTTTTTTGATTATGACGGGCAAAATCTGTCTGAAGTCACCACCTAAAATAACTGTTTTTCTACCAAAAAAATTATCTAAACTAAATGTATTTTTAAACCTAAGAATATTTTTGAGAGTCTGGTGAATATCTTCAAAATAATATGTACGCATCATTTGCGCCTCATCCCAAATAATCAACTTTGTCCTGACATTTAAATTTTCTAGAAGACTATCTTACTTTATATTGCATGTTGCACTTTCCATTAGATTAGGAGAAACTGCAAATATCAAATAAGTTGTTTGACCTCCAGATAACAAAAGGGATACAATGCCACTTGATGCAACAATTAACACAATATCTCTTCTAGATCATATGTTAGAAGACAAAAAAACTCCACATAAAAGTCTTGTTAGTTCCTCCATAATCATAAAAAAAAAAAAAGAACAATCCACCTTTGCATTCATTCATTGTTGTCATTATTTTGTCATACATTGACTTTTGTTCAATTGTCAAATTCATTACTAACTGTTGGTATTCAATCAACAAAAAACGTCTGTTATAAGGCAATTTATCTAGAACTAATTCATTGGTATTGTCCACTTGTTGCTCATTGTAAACAAGTCTTGACATAGTTGAAAATTTCTAAAAACAAATTTGGGCAACATTTTAATCTTTTTTCAATCTTTGTAAACAATGATTTCTCAATTCATCATCCGTTATCTTTGTCTCTGAAAGGAAAAATATCACAATGATAACAACATAAAAATATCATATCAACCTACATACGAAATGTTAGTTATTCTTAACTATAAATTTGGACCTGAATTAGATAGCAATACTCTTTCTGGAGGATATCTTCTGATTGTAATTTTTATTTTAATTGTCAAACAATATTCTGGTCATGACATCGAATTAGACAATAACAATATTGCAAATAGTTGTCAAAAATACAATGGCATTTCTCAGTCACTTGCTTCTTTTATGGTATCAACATACTCTTTGTCGTCATCTAATAAGTCAAGTCCATAATACATATTTTTAAAAATAGTATGATATTTTTAAACAGGCCCATAAGCAGTAATCTCTTGTACAACATCTATGACAATGATAAAAAGTACTTAGTATGAGATATAGTTGGTGAAATGTTATGATTAAATAGTTTTTGAAAAGAAAATTATCAAACAGTTTAGTCTCATCAATATCTATTTGTTTGATCAAATTTTCAAAAGAGCAAAATTTGAAGATAGTCTGATCAAAGTGTGCATCATTTATTTTATGTATGCTCATTCTGTGAGTGAACAACAATTTCATTTTCTGATAGTTGATTTTGAGTTTAAACTTGTTTGGTACAACAATGAAATTTCTCATAAAATACAACCCTAGTTTCTGAACTTTCTCGGTGAGCTTAGTGAAAATGGAGGCTCCAACAGATGCCTGAATACGATCATCCTACAAATAAATATATCATAGTTGAGATTATTATAAAATAGTGAAATAAAAATATTGTAATAAAATATGCATAAAGTACTATAGCTTCTCATCCTGCAAAAGCATTTCTAATGATAATAGTTTATAGAGATTTTCATGTTTTGAAACTTGTCAAAATCGCACTATAAAAATCTTCAAATTTCATTACATTTTAGTGTTCGATATCTCAAGAACAAAGTCGATTTTAGTAGGCATAATTTTTTAACAAATATTGAATCGTGTTTTTTTTCTAATGATGAATTTAAAATACATCAATATGTATTTATAGTAGTATTATAGCTTTTGAATTACAGAGATAATGATAAAAAAAAATTGATATAACACTATTTTAAATTCAAAGTCAAATTAAGTAATGATAAGCCCTAAGATTTGAGATAACATTAAAACTCTAAAATCACTGAGATTGTTATAATAATCTGTTTAAATTTTAAGTTATCATCTGACTTTATTATTTTTTTAGTTGCGAGTAAGTAGGCTCACATGTTGCTATTATTCTGTAAGCAAAATATTTTATAAATAGAAGAACCAAAATATATTTTAAAATTTTTTAATTATTATTATTATTAAACGTATGTACTGATATTATGACTTTTACAATTATTTATTTATATAGGTTATTATTATTTTATGAAATGGTTAGAAACTTTTAGTATTTTTCAACTATGGATTCCTAACTTTAAGATAATGAAATTCTTTTTTCTAACGCTTCTAAAATCTTAATATTTTTAAATGTAAATATTTAATATTCTTTAATTCAAAATTTTTATTATAATACTATCAAACTTTGTCCTAAACACTGTCATATGACTTTCTATTCTTTTTTCATTTGGCTTCTTCTAATGCTTTTAGTTTTGCTTATATATGTGTGTGTGTATATGTATATATATGTGTGTATGTGTGTGTATATATATATGTATATATATGTGTGTATATATGTGTGTGTATATATATATGTTTCATAATTAATTTAAAGTATGTTAAAAATCGATTAATATATTATTTCAATGTGAATAAACTGACATTTTTAATATATACTAATTTAGGGTACGTGCGTTGCATGTGTGTCTTATATCAATTAACTTAAATACTATGGATGTTTGAAAATGTTGAATATTGTTTTAAGCCTATAAAATTTATTTTTTTGGTTTTCCATTTTATGGTCGAAACTACATTGAAGCCTGAACAAGTTGAATTTGCATCGAGTAGAGTTCATTCAGGGTGGTATTTTCTACCAAGAATATTTTCATAGCCTTGCTGTTGTCTTTTTTACTTAAATTTTATCCCACCCACGTAGCAATAGAGAAACATTCAAAATTATCATCTCGAATAAATCATTACATTATCGAGTCCATCATCAATTGAATAAGTCTACCCTTCTCATACACGTAGACCACATAATTTATGTCTTCTATATCTATGACTTATAGATCCAAATTATAAAAACTGATAATTCAGAAAATGTCTGCAGTGCACTTTTTCTTTTGGCTTAGAATTTCAATGCTATTGACCATGGTACCTTAAATGCTTGATTGTTTGGTGATATGTCAAGTCTTCGTCTTCGTCACCTTTCTGTCAAGCAAATTCATTAGCTAAGTCACTGTTCCAAGTACTCCATCTTGATTCAAATATTTCATACATACAACACACTCGTTCTTGTATTTGTATAATAATCCCTTTAAGAAAGGATGCGAACCATGGTTGAACTCTCACCATATCAAGATACGGATGTTGCTTCTTAAAGGGTGTATTTTTATTCTGTCAAAGAAAAAGAATAAGAAGAAATTGAGGTTGTTGGTTAACGTTTTTTTAATACATACACACTTATTCACATCAGAAGCATCAAAATATTAGTGTCATAGTCAACATCAATTCATTAATTTAAATCACTTTAATGAAAAAGGTTTAAAAATTTGCTATGTTTAAAAAAGGTTGAACACATATATCTTTGAGATGATACAATAGTGTTTTAAAGAAACTCATATTTTTTTGACAAATATTACCATGTGTAACAAGATATAAAACAACAATAAGTATTATACCTTATATTATTCAAAAACAAATAAACTAAACTATTGAATAATTTACATTTTATAGCATGAGATAGGTATAAATTAACAATAATTCTTTTTTTCAAAGAAAGCTTTACCTTTGTCTCTTGCTCTCTCATATATTATTTACTCTTTTTTTTTTTTAATTTACTTTGCTCTGTTTCCTATATATAGAAATGTAACTTCAAGAAAAAAATCAAAAGACAGAGAAAAAAAAGCCAACACATTTTAATAATATAGGCTTGACTCATTAATTTAATGTACATAGACTTCTTGCATATGTGTTTGTTTAATCTATGTTATTCGTATTCTTTAAAAATACTATTGCACTGATATTCCATACTTTTGAAGGATTAAATAAGTCTGATGACATTTTTGAAGAGTATACATGCACCATAGTGGTTGTAAATACTATGTTAGTCATACTCTCCAAAAATGCTACTGCACCCGTGTTACATCCTCTAGAAATTAAATGAACTATCTTTGAACGATCGCACAAACACCTGATGATATTTTTGAAGAGTTACATGCAACATCGTATTTGTTTTTATCAGTGACTTCTACCTTCTTGTTTCTAGTGCAGCCTTACCAAAAGTTAGCATTCAACATTTCATTCTAAGCATAGGCACATTAGGAATACACCAATGGCTACATTGTTGATACATTCACTGTGAGCTCGTCTACTTGTCCATCAAATTCGATTTTCTCTACATTGATGAATGACTGTCTTTTCCGTAGTCCGTCATTCTCGTGATATTGAGATAGGAAATTTGAGCTTTCATTTCTTTAAAGACATTTTCTAGTATCATCTTCTATGATGGACACATAATCAAATATGTATCTTTCTTTATTGGTTCTGTTTCACTATCATATGCCAGACTATAATTTCATTGTCCTCACTTTGAAAGCAGGTAAATTTTAATCTAAATAGTGATAAAAGAACATTCATAAAAAAATTAAGAGAAAATACATCAAAAACCTCTGAACTTGTCGTCAAAATTTACTTTAGACCCTAAACTAATCGGGCAATTACTTACCCCCTTAACAACTTTTAAGTGAATTAATTTCACCCTCTACGGTTGACGTGGCAAAAAAAAAAACGAGTGAATTTTTATTTTTTTTTTAAAAAGGACCCACTTTATTATTATTAAAATTATTAAGGGGGTATATAATTGCTCGACTAGTTAAGAGTCTAAAGTAAGTTTTGACTGCAAGTTCAGGGTGATTCCTCAAAAATTAAAAACTCTCCAAAAACTAATTTCATGTATACATACGGTTGATTAACCTATTACAGCTCAAGAATAAAATAAGACAAAATAATAAATTAACTTTAGATTAACGAAAGTTAATTAAGTAACATTCTTTCTAACAACAATAAACAACAGAAAAGTCTATGACTACCTCCTTAAAGATTGGTTACACTCGAGGTTTAGCGTCTCCACCTTCTTTTTCGATTCCTTGTTCTCTTGATCAAATCATCAAATCATATCTTTTCTGCAACCTTAATTCTCAAGCCCTTTTCCTTCCCCTCCAAGCTTCATGATTATAATACACTATGATATATGTTAATTAGGCGTAAGTCCTTACTTTTAGGGAAAGAATATAGTCAAAATTTAGCTACAATCGAATAAAAAAGAGATATTTTTTTTTTCTTACTGCCTCATTGGCGGTATGATACTCGTTGACTCCTCCGAACTGGAATCTGTCAATTGGTTGTAAGACCATAATATGATTAACAACCCATAGTTTGTTAATTTCCCCCCCCCCCCCCCCCACACACACACACACACGTTAGACATCATCAAGTTATTTATTGAAATAAGACAGAATAATTCGAAGAACAATACCAAAAAGAATAACAGAAGAAGACCTTTAACAGCATAAAGTCACGTAGTTGACCAATTCCATCATGAAACGATAATATATCCAGTATAATTTTATTTATGAAGACCTAAAAAGCAGACTCCTAATATTGAAAAAAGAAAAACATTAGTGTATGCACATTACACATATGTATCACGTCAAACAATGATTATATAAAAATTATGGAAATAGTATCTAATATCAATCTTCAATGCATATAATAATATTCTCAAGCAAATTGACTTTTAAAATTTAGTTGGAACACTCATTATGACACGTTACGATCAATCTTCTCGTTTTTTTTTTGGTGTAAACTGACACATTTTATTTATAATACAAGCCATTTATAGAAGTTGTTGTGGTCCAGCCACAACAACACAAGCAGTAGGCAAACTAATGACATTAGTATGTACAACCTGCCTATCATTACTAGAACTAATATAATACACATTGGGGGTGAACGTGAGATGATTTCACCCTTCTAACCGCTAGATCTCCATTCCTGTCTGCACGCAAAATGTCACTAAATGACTGTGGATATTCCCTAAACAATGTAGTAGTAAAAGTCATAGTAAAAGTCATAGTAGATAAACTTGCTATTGTGTCTGGTAGCCTATTCTGCTCCCTATAAATGTGGTGTAGCTGAGGATTATTCAATGCACGCGAAAGGAACCTGCAATCAGATATCAAAAATAAATTAGAACATGTTTCAAGCAGATGGACTAGTTGTGAGTCTATCCCAATTTCCAATGGGAAAAAGTTATTCTGATAAGCTAACTCTAGTCCTAGTATGAGTGTATAGGTTTCACCCTCTAGGACATCTACTGTGTAACAAGATCCACGAAAACCTAATAGCTATTCTCCCCTGTTGTTCCTGAAAACTCCCCCTAGTCCAAAATGGTCCATTGACGGTGCGTGATAGGCATAATCTGTGTTAAGCATAAAGTTTGTTTGTGCAGAAGTTTCCATTCAACATACATAGTAACAGAGGTTTTCTTAGGACTTGTAGGGCCTACTAGAAACCAAAACTCTTCTACTAGTTGCGAAATATCATTCAGTGATAGTGAGAAAGAATTTTCCTCAAATATGAACTTATTTTGTGCCACCCAAATATACCAGACCAAAACTTATATAGACTTTTGAGGGAGTTTGCAACGACGAACCTTGAGTTGGGCTCAAATGGAGATAACGGAAATCATACAACCAATGGGATGGGTGCAGCAGAGTGAAGACTAATGCAATCATATGGTTTTTGATCCCCAAACTTTCCCACAAAGGTAGTATGATAAGGATCGGGTTACGTTAATGAAAAAGAAAATAATGCGAAAACGAAAATATTAAGATTAAAGAAAACTAATTAAAGATAGAGAAAATTGGAAAATAAAATTTCCAATTTCGAGGTTAAGTGCTAAGAACCCTATATTCAAAATTAGCGAATTAAGACTAATTATAATATCAATTAAGTCAATTCAAAAACTTAGATCAAAAGTGATTTAGACCCCTATTTCAAAGAAACTAAAGACAACGATTAGTATAAGACTAATCACCTTCTTTAATTAACTTTAATAGAAACCAAAGATATCAAGTTAAGAATCAATCTTAACTCCTAAAGAATCATTCTTATAAAGTTGCAAGATAAATCCCAAGTAGTCACACACAAAGATGTAAATAAGAGAAACTCTCAATTAATAATAATGTTGTCTCCTTGAAAATAACAAAATTCATCCCTATATATAGTGAAATTTTTTTTATCCCAAATAGTATGGAATTGGGATCAACCTTTATCAAATCTAAATAGGACTAGGAAAAAGTTATTCCAAATAACATGGGATTAGAATCTGCTATTATGGAAAAAATAAATAAAATTCTACTAGGACTAGGAAAACATATAAAAATAATATAAAAAATTCTCCCCTACGAAAATAAGGGAAAGCTTCCAAATTTACTCACAACCCATATGGGTCCAATCTTCTCCCTTTTAGGTTTGGACTTGAATCATGAAATATGTATACGACTTTGCCCATTCCTCTTCATAATTCTTGGGCTCTTCTTCC
Organism: Capsicum annuum; assembly: GCF_002878395.1. Classification (NCBI taxonomy): domain Eukaryota; kingdom Viridiplantae; phylum Streptophyta; class Magnoliopsida; order Solanales; family Solanaceae; genus Capsicum; species Capsicum annuum. The sequence continues at coordinate 158,491,581 of NC_061111.1, read as the reverse complement.
ATCATAAACATCTTTTGATTCACATGAAGCACACCAATCTTAATGCAAGTGGGCCAGCCTGAATGCTATCATTCCCCTCTTTTTGAAAATAATTCATCCTCGAATTTGAATCTCGCATAATCAAGACGACATATAATATTAAACAACATCCATTACTTGAAAACAACAATGGTAGGAACAAAACAAGATAGTGACCATGCGTCCAATTAACCCAATTAATCCTTTCATGTATAAATACACCTTTATAAAGCATGTGGACATCATCATCCCAGCAGAAAATTCTCTTCCTTGTATGAGCGCAACAATATTCATGTTTAGATGATGCAGGGAATGATATGTATCTCTCCAATTTAGCTCTATCAATAAAGTACTCCACCGGGCTTCACTACTAAAAAAAAGGGTAAAACCGACCACAAAAATCGATCACAAAACCGATCAAATTTCGTGGTCGGTAAAGTTATGGTAGGTTTTTAAAAACCAACCACAAGTAGTCATTTTTTTTAAATGTATATATATATGTTAAAAATTCATTATTATTTTATTAAAATTGAAAAAAAATAATTTTAGGAAAAAACGATCTATCACAAGTGGTCGATTTTTTATTAAATTAATTAAATAAATTTAATAAAAAATCGACCACTTGTGGCAGGTTTTTTTTAAAATTAATTAATTAAATTTAATATAAAATCGACCACTTGTGGTCGGTTTTCTCTGGAAAAAAAATTGAAAAACCGACCATTTGTGGTCAATTTTTCTGTAATTTTTTTAAAAAACTAAAAATCAAAACCCAAATTCACAATTCAACAACAACAATCTAATACAGTAGTAACCAAATCAATACAGAAGCAACAACAACCAAAAATCAAACATAAATACTTTCAAAAGTCTACAACACGTTCAAAATGTCCTACAAAAGTGAGTATGAAAAAACTGCAACAATACTTTCAAACAACAAAATGTCTAAATAATAAATACAACACATACAAAAATTAAAAAAAAAAAAAAGTCATCATTATTGAATTCATCTTCATCTTCCATATCATCATCCGTGCTAAAATCATCCAGGGGGCCTAGACCTTTTGCATCCCGAACTGCATGACCTGGACATGGAGGAATAACCCCCGCAGTCTGAATGAAAGAGCTGAACTACTGCTGCAGCATCTTGATTTGTGATGCTATTGCCTTCTTGGTCTTCTACTGCCTCTCTCTCTGTTCAGCAAACCTCTCTCTCTCTGTTCAGCAAGCTCTTCAGTGAGATGAGAAATTGTATTTTATAGTCTTTCAATGGTTTCTCTATCAACTGAAGATCTAGATTATGCATCACCGGACAAACACCTAATAGTATCGCCAAAAATTTTGTGTGGAATCCGTAGAAATGACCTCTATTTGCAGGACCCACAGCTTTTGTCCATAACTCCTCCTCTACATGCTCAGGTATTGGGTCACCCTGACTTTCAGAAGGCTGACTGCTACGATACTCAGCAACAAGATGCGTATACTTGCCTTATTTTTAAAGTAAAGTCAATACTAAAAGTAAAAAAATAAATTAAAGTACTTATAATTAAAAATTTGTTTCTTACATGGACAGCTTTTGCACGAGCTTCAACCCAGACACCTTCATCAGTCGGGTCTTTTTTCTTTTTCGTATGAGTCTCCTTGAATAGCTCATCAGTTGGTATCATCTACCCTTATCTTTTTACTGCATATGAAAACATTATATATCAATGTTCAAATAATAAATAAATTTAAATAGAAACAAACAATTAACACTATAAAAGTTACATACCATTTTTTCCTTCACAGCAAGACTACTTCTGGCACCCACAGTATGTAGGGAGCCACCCTCGGATGATGCTCGGGCTTTCTTTCCTTTTTCACTCAACAATTGGTATTCTGCACTACTCCAATGGCGAAGATACAATGTTCATATGGGTGCAGGAATCCACTTAGGTTTTACCGATTTCTTTCGGGCATAATCCAAGAAATCGTTAAATCTGGCTCTACATCTTATGAAAAAGTTTTTCTTTATAAGAAATGTATTTGCATCATCCCACCAGTAAAATTTCTACAATAAAAATATAATATTCAATCTTTGATTCCAACAAAGTGTTAATAAGTAGTTGAAAAGTTAAATCGTTACCTTAAATTCTTCAAACATTCTTTCCCTGTCAAGTTCTAAAACCTTTTGCCAGCTAGTCCAGTAGCCATTGAAGTGTCGAGTAATGCATATTCGCGCCTTTTATGCAAAAAAACCATCCTGCCTAAACCTACAACACAAGATCAAATAGTAATTTCATAGAGCATAATAATTTAGTAATGAAAAAATGAGTAACGTTATTATATTTAGAAATCTTACCCTCTCGCAACTGGAACAAGATAAATATTCCCAGAATCATCGCTATCTCCTGGCTGCATAGTAAGTGATGGTGGATGCATTGGTGTGGGCGGATCTGAAGCACCAGATGGAGTGCCTCCAAGCTGAAGATTTGACAACCCAATAAATCCAGCTGAATAACTGTGCGAAACTGTGTGACTGCTGCAGGAGATTATCGATGATGGTAGATGTCTGGAAGGGCCAGCGGCCGTCTGATAGTATTGTACTGGCGATGGCATGGTTATACGAGCAGAATGAGTCGGTGTAGACCCATGTATTGGCCCTACATGCATAGGAGTAGGTATCGAATCCTCAAACGACCTAGAATATGATGGTCGTGCTGTCGCGTCAGCAAACCGACCTTCAGATATATGAATACCTGTGGGTCGTCTATAAGTCGGAGGTTGTCCATTCTTTTTTGGTTCCGTATTATCAACTTTTCCCTTACCCTTATCACTTCTGTCTGATATCTGAATTATGTTAAGTTAACAAGTAGTTAGTTTCTACAAAATGAATATATAAGAAAATATTCCAAGTAACTAATTTAAAGTTACTAATTCAAATTTCAAATCTCTCTAATACAACGCGAGATATAGACAAGAATATTTTTATTACTATATAAATCATGGAAAAGTGGAAACAACAAACTTAAATAGTATATTACATATCAATCTTAAACAAGAAACATAAAGGTAAATATATAGTATAAAGCATAAAGACATCAATACATAATAAATACAACCTACACAATTAATCCTCCTCTTCTAAAGACTCTCCACTAAACCATTCAGCCTCTTTGGAGATTTCCTCATCTCCTACCTACTCAGCCTCTTCTTCCGCAATATTAACTTCTTCAAATATATTTTTCGAGTCATTCAAACTATCCACTAATTCAAAGTCCACTAGCTGGTGATCAATCCATATTTCATTTTGATACGCAGGCTCCAGCACATTCTCAACTTCCACCCTGCCTATAGTCTTTGTTTTCAATATAGCCCACCAATCAGACTTGTCATTGCGCAACGGATAAGGAGTATAATACACTTGTTTAGCATTTTACGCTAGAACAAATGGATCACAAATAGGATACGAACTATTGTGCTTTACTTCAACGATGTTATGCTCCCTATGTACTCTTGTGCCTCTTGTGCTTGGATCAAACCACTTACATCAAAAGAGGACAATTTTTTTTATTGGAAAACCAACATACTCCAGTTCTAAGATCTCGTGTATGATGCCAGAGTAATCAACATCATCATCACCCTTAACCCAAACACCACTATTGTTTGTTTTCCTTGTTCTAGAGTGTTGTTCGGTGGAAAAGTTAAACCCATTTACTTTGTATTGGGACATTACATTAGCTTCAACTGGACCCAAAGAAATATCTCTCAAAAGCTGATTGTATGCGGCTGCATTTGGTGAATGGTGTCCTAAAAATATTATACATATATATATTTTAGTTGAGGAATGTGTAAATGTTTAAATTTTATAAAAATATTAATACACTTACAAACCTCATTTTTAAACCACGTTGCAAAGGATGCATAGACTTGATTTTTGTAGAATTGAGTCTTAAATGAACTGAACATCCAACATGGAAAATACAATTAGTTTCTATAAGGGAATAAGTAAACAAAAAAGATATGTTAAAATTTTAATCTCCTTACTTCAGAAAGGGCTCAATTTCCGCGCAATTCAGCATGACATACAAAGTTGCTGACTTGTACTCCGTAGGAGTGAGCCAGCAAAGTATGGTCCTTTTAGCCTTACAACTAGATTGATTGAAAATTGATATCGGTTGTAAATGAGGCTCATTGACATCATCCTGATGACGATTCAGTCGGTTTCTTGAACAAGCTACTTCATCACTAAATAGTATGAATAAAATTGAAAAGTTTCTCTTGCAAAATATGTCTCGACTATAGAGCCTTCCACCCAATGTTTGTTTTTGGGACTCCTTTTTTAATTTTCCAATTACCCTGTACAATGTTAAGGTTAGATGTTTACTATATTTAAAAAAGATATGTATGAATTTAAATATGTTGCAAATTCTTACCGTTCGAATGGATACAACCACCTAGTATGAACTGGACCACCTAGTCGAGCTTTGTGCAGAAGGTGAATGGGAAGATGTTCCATTACATTGAAGAATGCTGATGGAAAAATCTTCTTCAGCTTGTGGGTGATAACAACAATATTACTTTCCATTCGCGCCAGATTTTCTTCTTTTAATGTGGTGGAACATAAGTCTTTAAAGAACAAATTGATCTCTCCTATTGGTTTCCATATGTTTTCAAGTAAACCAATAAAAGCAATTGGAAGTAATTGTTCCATGAAAACATAACAACCATAGCTTTTCATTTCATGCAAGATTTCTTGTGTCATATCAACCCTCTTTCCCAAATTTGAGGCATATCCATCGGCCATCTTCAAACTTTGAACCCACTCACATATTTGACAGGTCCAACTTGAATGTAAAACTAGCCTTGGGCTTAAGAACATTGCCGTTGGGCCCCTGCTGTAAGTGTAATTCTCTGCGGTTGCAATATTCTGGTAAGTCAAGTCTGGCCTTAGGATTATCCTTTGTTTAGCCGGTGACATCCATAATTGTGTTGAACAAGTTGTCAAAATAGTTCTTTTCAGTATGCATGACATCAACATTATGTGTAAGTAAATTATCTGGCCAATATTCTAACTCCCAAAATATACTTTGCTTAGTACAGTTATGCGAAACACCATATCCATCAAGCTTGTACAATCGTTCCTTGCTGGCTTTAGGCAAATCCTGAACTATTTTCCAGACGTCATGACCAGACAGCCTTGGAGGTGGACCATCATATTCCCTTCTATTCCTTATAAATTCATTCTTGAGTCTCCTAAATTCATGATTAGGTGGCAAGAAACAACGATGACAATCAAACCATGAATTTTTCCTGTCATGTCTCAATGTGAAAGATTTTGTTTTTTTCATGCAGTATGGACAAGCCAGCTTTCCAGCTGTCATCTACCCAAACAACATTACATAAGTAGGAAAATCATTAACAGTCTACATGAGATATGCATACAGATTGAAATTTTGTTTAGGAGAGATATCCCAAGTTTCAACCCCCTCATGCTATAAAATTTGAAGTTCATCAATGAAAGGTTGCAAATAGACATCTATTCCACTTTTTGGATTATGCGAGCCAGGAATAACACAATTCAAAAATATGTGGGGACTAGTCATCAACAGTTCAAGGGGAAGATTATAAGGAGTGATAAATATAGGCCAACATGAATATGGTGCATCACCAACTAAAAAAGGAGAGAACCCATCCACACATAATCCTAATCGAATATTTCGTGGCTCAGCTGTAAAATCTGGATAAGTTGCATCAAAATACTTCCAAGCCTCTCCATTAGATGGATGACACATAACATCAGTGAGCCTTCTATTTTCACTGTACCATCTCATATGAGGAGCTGAGCTGTTTGAAGCATACAACCTCTTCAACCTTGGTATAAGAGATAAATAATGCATCGTCTTAATAGCAATTTTATTTCCAATGGAACCACGTTTATATCGAGAGTGATGACAAAACTTACAGAACTCTAGTTAGCATCTTCCTAAAAGTATAACATGCAGCCATTTTTACAACAATCAATTCTAACCAACGAGAGACGTAACTTTGACACCAATCTTTTTGCCTTATAGAAAGAATTAGGAACCTCTAAGCCGGGGTCAACTAACTCTTTAATAAGGTCTATTATTGAGTCTATTCCTTCTTCAGCAATATTCCAGTCAGATTTAATACTTAATAATCTAACAGCAACAGACAAACGAGAGTGTGAACAACTGTCAAACAAAAGATGACTAGCAGCATGCAATTCTTTGTAGAAATTGTTCGCTTCACTATTAGGAACATCTTCAACATTTTCCCTAAACTCAACCTCTGTTGCATCCCAAAAACATTGTGCACCATTTCTATCATCCTAGTATCTTGATATTCATTATGCCCTGCAGACCTACTACTTTCTCCAACAACAAAGTTATTTTGCGCTACATCCCCAAGAATGCCACGCAATCTTAAAAAGTCCTCGTGAAACCCCTTTTCTATAAAGACATTCCTTTACATCTTATTCACTTACAAGATTTATCCCATAACATCTAGCACAAGGACAAAGAAATAACCTAATAATATGTCAACATATCAAGTATCTTAGCATGTTCAACAAATCTTTTGACACCTTCAACAAATTCCTCCCTAATACCCATTCTATTATCATTGTTCCGGTGATATATCCATCTATAATCAGGCTATGCAATCAATCAGATTCAACTAATTAGATCAAGTCACAAAAATTTAACCAATTTCAAGAAACTAAGTGACCTACCAAGCCATATTCAAAACGAAAAAACTCTCTTTAAAGTTCCGACACTTAACCATTTTCAAGCAACTAAATGACCTGCCAAACCACATTCAAAAGAAAAGAATTCCCTTTAAAGTTCCTACAATTAATCATTTTCAAGCAACTAAGTGACCTACCAAACCATATTGAAAACAAAAAAATTCCCTCTAAAGTTCCTACACTTAACCATTTTCAAGCAACTAAGTGACCTACCAAACCACATTCAAAAGAAAAAAATTTCCTTTAAAGTTCCAACACTTAACCATTTTCAAGCAAGTAAGTGACCTACCAAACCATATTCAAAAGAAAAAAATTCTCTTTAAAGTTCCTACACTTAACCATTTTCAAGCAACTAAGTGACCTACTAAACTACATTCAAAACAAAAAAATTTCCTTTAAAGTTCCTACACTTAATCATTTTCAAGCAACTATGTGACCTACCAAACCACATTCAAAAGAAAAGAATTCCCTTTAAAGTTTCTACACTTAACCATTTTCAAGCAACTAAGTGACCTACCAAACGACATTCAAAAGAAAAAAATTCTCTTTAAAGTTCCTACACTAAACCATTTTCAAGCAACTAAGGGATCTACCAAACCATATTCAAAACAAAAAAATTCCCTTTAAAGTTCCTATACTTAACCATTTTCAAGCAACTAAGTGACCTACCAAACCATATTCAAAACAAAAATATTTCCTTTAAAGTTCCTACACTTAACCATTTTCAAGCAACTAAGTGACCTGCCAAACCACATTCAAAAGAAAAGAATTTCTTTTAAAGTTCCTACACTTAACCATTTTCAAGCAACTAAGTGACCTACCAAACGACATTCAAAAGAAAAAAATTCCCTTTAAAATTCCTACACTTAATCATTTTTAAGCAACTAAGTGACCTACCAAACGACATTCAAAAGAAAAAAATTTCCTTTAAAATTCTTACACTTAACCATTTTCAAGCAACTAATATAAGTATCAAAACGAAACCACATTCAAAACACAAAATCTCCTTCAAAGTCCCTAAACTTAACCATTTTCAAGCAACTAAGTCTCAAAACAAAACCACATTCAAAATAAAAAAATTTCCTTTAAAGTTCCTAGACTTAACCACTTTCAACCTATCATGTCACCTTTAAAGTCCCTACACTTAATCATTTTCAACTTACCAAATCACCAAATATAATCACATTCAAAACAAAAAAAACACCTACCAAGTCCCTACACATTCAAAACCAAGCCTTGACCTTTCATGCCAAATGATACAAGATCATGTTCACAATACAAAAAATAAGAAACAACAAGACCAACAAGATGTCACGAACAATGCTAGTGAATCGTACAAGGCCACACACGGCTTCATTAGACTTCAATATGAACAATAAAAGGTTTCTAGACTTAACCACTTTCAACCTACCATGTCACCTTTAAAGTCCCTACACTTAATCATTTTCAACTTACCAAGTCACCAAATATAATCACATTCAAAACAGAAAAAACACCTACTAAGTCCCTACATATTCAAAATCAAGCCTTGAGCTTTCATGCCAAATGATACAAGATCATGTTCACAATACAAAAAATAAGCAACAACAAGACCAACAAGATGTTAAGAACAATGCTAGTGAATCGTACAAGGCCACACACGGCTTCACTAGACTTACATATGAACAATGAAAGAAAGATAACAACAATAATGAATCGTACAAGGCCTCACACGGCTTCACTATGTCAACATACCTTTGATATTTTCCTTAATTTCTTGATATTTCAAAATGGCAGCTTCAATCTGCTTATCGATTCTCTCACGGGAAGTTGCAATATAAAAAATGATGAGCTTAGCAAATTAAAAGATAGACTAGTACAATTTTCTCCAAAATACTCATCTACTCTATGTAAGATATTACTCATTTCAGTCCACATAACACACACAATCCATACTACATTCAAGTTTATCCCCAATTTTTCCATTTTCAATCAAAACATAAGAACCAAATTAGGTCATTTATAAATAACCAAATTAGATCTCACGACAACTCTCACACTCCCAACTTCAACAAACAGAGATTCCCTTTTAAAATAGTCTTCAAACAGTAACTATTTGGCTCAAGTATAACCCCCAATTAACTAAGCTCGAAACGAAAAAAAAAATGCTAACTTTCTAGTTCACTAATTTGTCAAACCAGAAGCAAAAATCTAAAGAAATTTTTCATGGTTAATGTAACAAAAAAAAAAAAAAATTTATTTTTCTCTTAGCATAGAATCCTCAATTACCTTAACTGAAAAATGGAGAAAAAATGAGAACTTACTAGTTCACTAATTTCTCAAGCCAAAAACAAAAATCGAAATCAGTTTCTCGTGATTTATGTAACCAGAAAATGCTTCCTAACTTGCTACTTCACTAATTCATATTATACAAACAAAACTCCAAAAAAGATTCAAATCAACTTTTTACGATTTATCTAACAAGGAAAAAAACTTTAAAATTTCCTCAAAACCCTCGAAACAAATCAGTCCAGATCCAACCATTAAACCCAAAAATAAATAAATCACCAATTTTTCTACGAAATGAAGTGAAGTTAACTCAAAATAAGGTCAACAAATCTCACATTGTTACTTACTTGAGTTCGAGAAATCAAGATTTGCTACGAAAATGCACTTGTTCGACAGATTTCGAGTGTCAAAGTATGTGTTTGTGTGTGTATACGAGTTGAGTAGTGTTGTGTGTGCATGTTGTTCTCGTTTCTTTTATGTTTATATCAATTGGAAAATTTAATTATTTAGGTGGGTCGGATCGGGTCAGGTTATTAATTGTTTTTTTTAATTAAACTTATAAAAACCGACCATGTGTGGTCGATTTTCTAAAATATTTTTGAAAACCGACCACATGTCATCGGTTTTCGGAAAATATTTTTGAAAACCGACCACATGTGGTTGGTTTTTACAATTTTTTTGATAAATTAAATTTTAATAAACTACAATTAATAAATTAATTAATTAATTAAAATAAATTAATAAATTAAAATTAATTTTTAATTAACTAATTTTTTTAATAAATACTATAATATTTATAACAATATCCAATTAATTTAATACAATGTGTATATATATAAATCAGATAATTAGTTACTTTATCATCACATTAACACGAGTAGTATATTTACCCCAACCCATAATAATATCAATGAATTTCACAAGTTACGATAAATTTTTGATTCATTAGCTTTTAATTACGATATTATATATATATATATATATATAAATATATATAGACAGAGAGAGAGAGAGAGAGAGAGAGAGAGATAGATAGATATATACGTGTTAATCAAATAAATTATCAACGTCTTACATTATTACAACTTCAACAATATACGCGTATCTACATTGACACAAAATAGTATATCTATTTCTTCAATAGTATGACATCAATGTATTATTCAAAATATTTTGATATATAGATTCAGTTATCGAGCTTTTGATTACTGCATATGTCACTATACGAGATTAAATATCACATACACCATTTTTATACCCCATAATAATATTCAATGTATTTCACACATACTCATATACAAAATTTTTAAGCGAAAAAACTTAAATTCACCGCCAAAATTTGGCGGTCGTCCAAAATTCAAAATTCAAAGCAAATGGTAAGTATATGCCAGTTTCATGATTCAATTTTCTGTCTCTCTCCCCTACTTCCTTCCCCTCCCCTCCCTATATACCTCATAATACTTACCTTACGTTATTACAACTTCAACAATATATATGTGTCTACCTTATATTGACACAAAATAGTATATCTATTTCATCACTACATGAGATATACATATATATAAATAAATTCAATTGGCTATCAACATTAAAATACGTACTATATACATCACATACCCAATTTTACTACCCCATAATACTATACAACGTATTTCACAGAAACTCAGTTGAATTATCGGTTGGTTTATCTTACGTCATTAATATATATATACCTATATATACATACACACACATATATATATATACCTATACATACACACACATATATATACATATTATCGACTATATCAATACGTACTATATACATCTCATACGTACACGAGTATCTTATCCAATAATATAATGCGATTTATTTCATATATGTGCTATATACATCACATACCTGATTTTACTACCCCAATGTATTTAACATATACTCAAATAAATTATCAGTTGATTTATTTTATGTCATTAATATACCATCGCTATATAATATGTATATGTTATATATATACATATACATACACACACATATACACACTATCGACTATATCAAGTTCAAAATACGTATTATATACATCACATACGTATACAAGTATATTATCCAATAATATAATGCGATGTGTTTCTTATACATACTTAGATTAGTGATCGATTAACTATATTGGATTAGCTTAATATATTTGGTTTTGATTATATATATAATTAAGTGTTACTTAAAATTATTTAATTTTTAATTTTTTTACTTCAAAAACCATCCACAAGTGGTCGGTTTTTTAAAATTAATTTTTTATTTTAGTTAAAAAACCGACCACTTGTGGTCGAATTTTTAAAAATATTTTTTAATTATTTTTTAATAAAAACCGACCACTTGTGGTCGGTATTTTTAAAATAAATTTAAAAATGAATTTTAAAAAACCGACCACAAGTATCAATATTTTTTAACTAAAGTTTTTTAAAGAAAACCGACCACAAGTGGTCGGTTTTCATATTTTTTTTAAATTTTTATTTGTTAAATAAATAATTATTATTATTAAAATTATTGTAATAATTATTTTGATTTTTTAAAATATAAAATCGACCACTTGTGGTCGGTTTTTTTAAAATAAAAAATAAAAAAAATAAAAAACCAACCACGTGTGGTCGGTTTTTTCCGACCACAAATTATGATCGATTTTTTGTGGTTGGTTTTATCGATTTTTTTTAGTAGTGCTTGTCAAAGATGCCGTAAGCTCCATAAAATATGCATCAAATTTAACACTTTTATGATATAGCCAAGCATCATCAATAACACTTCTCAAAGATTTTTTCACATAATATTTATTCACATAAGCATGAGAGATTTCAAGAAGGTTAGCAGAATCTTTCAATCTCAAAATACAATCTCCATTAAATTCTAAGTAGCTGCTCAAATTCACCAACAAGGAATCATGAATAGGTTCACCAATGGGCATTTGATCACTTGTATCATAATAGTCATGGATTTCCTCATCACTAGTAGCAAACATTTTTTTAACCTTACAATCACCAAGACTTGAGGAGTTATGCCTTAATTTGGTCTTATGTAGCAAAGGAATAATATCACCTCGTTTTTCCTTGCTCATTGGTGTTAGATCTACATCTGCCTTGTTGGACTTCTTATCATAAGTCTCATTTTAGACAAGTCCAAAATAATTCTCTTTACTTATATCCTTCTTATGAACACTTGCTCAATGGGACATGTAGTTTCAACCACCCTAGTATTAAGTTCTTCCAATGAAGTATTAAGTTCATCCAATGAAGGCTTTTCAATGCAAACTTTTTCGTGAGTACCTATAAGTGAATCAAAGCAACTAAAAGAAGAAGTAGGAAGGTTAGAGTTAGAATAAGAAATAACCTCACTCAAACTCCCTTGGTTCTCTTTCTCTACCTTATTATTATCCCTCTCTTTATTACTCTCTTGATCATCTCTCCTTTCTTTTCTCTTGACCTCACTTGACATCCCATTCTCTTCACACAACACAACCTTTCTTATTTTCTTTCTTGGAATATCAACATGCACCCCCCTTATTTCTATCATTCTTTTCTATCTCAAAATTTTTCATTGCTTCTTTCGCATGTTTGTGATCTTCATAAACTTGGGATGGAGTTAAAGGTACAAGTTTATATTTTCTTTTGTTTAACTCAAGAGAAACTCTATTCTTCCCCCTATCATAAATTGCATTCCTATCAAACTATCAGGATGCCCAAGCTTGATATGACAATCTTGCATTGGAATTACATCACAAAGAACATTATCAGAGTACCTTCCAATGGAGAAATAAATCATGCATTGCTTAGTCACCTTAAGTACACCAAAATCATTATGATTTATGCATGTAAGTTTCAACTTCTCCACCACGTATGAACTTATCACATTAGTATCACTTTCAAAATCAATAATCATAGAGCAAATATTATCCTTTATCCCACACCTTGTATGAAAAATACTTCTCCTTAAATCAGTTATATTCACCTGATTAGGTGGATTTTAGGTAACCCCTAATGCATCGATTCGAGTAGAAATCCTTCTAAGTGTCTCGGCTATGCCGTTATTTTGAGTCCCAGCATCAGTATCTTTTTGAGACATCTCCAAAAGTTAAAGAAAACAAAACTCTCAATTTGACCCTTTTTTTAATCTCACCCCTCTTGCCTTTTCCCACTCAAATTACAATCTTTGGTTGATTCCTTTAGGATTTATATATTAACCCTACTAGTAATAATCCCTTTAGAAGTAGGATGTAGAGAGAAAAAGAAATTACCAACTCCCAGACGAATTGGGTTTGGTAAGACAAGAAAAAAGACCAATTTTTTTTAAAAATATCTTAATTTCCCCACTTCTTGATTTTCTTTCTTGATGTTGGAAAACAAGAAACACAACAAATTTGAAATTTCTTGATCTAAAGCAACCTTTTTTTTTACTACCAAACTCCCAAGAATTATCAAGAACGGAACCTTGATAGAACCGCTCTGATACCACTTGATAAGGATCGAGTTACGTTAATGAACAAGAAAATAATGCGGAAGCGAAAATACTAAGATTAAAGGCAAGAAATTAAAGATAGGAAAATTGAAGAATAAAATCCCCAATTCTGAGGTTAAGTTCTAAGAAACCTAATTGATCTTAGTATTCAAAATTAGCGAATTAAGACTAATTACGATGTTAATAGAGTCAATTCAAGAACTTAGATCAAAAGTGATCTAGACCCCTATTTCAAAGAAACTAAAGACAACAATTAGTATAAGACTAATCACCTTCTTTAATTAACTTTAATAAAAACCAAAATATCAAGTTAAGAATTAATCTTACCTCTTAAAGAATCATTCTTATAAAGTTGCAAGATAAATTTTTAGTAGTCACACACAAAGGTGTAAATAAGAGAAACTCTCAATTAACAATAATGTTGTCTCCTTGAAAATAACAAAATCCATCCCTATATGTAGGGAAAAAAACTTATCCCAAATAACATGAAATTGGGATCTACCTTTATCAAATCCAACTAAGACTACGAAAAAACTATCCCAAATAACATGCGATTAGGATCTACTATTATGAAAATAATAAATAAAATCCTACTAGGACTAGGAAAGCATATAAAAATAATATAAAAAATTCTCCCCTACGAAAATAAGGGAAAGCTTCCAAATTTACTCACAACCTATATGGGCCCAATCTTCTTCCTTTTGGGCTTAGACTTGAATCATGAAATATGTGTAGCACTTTGCCCATTCCTCTCCATAATTCTTGGAATCATTCTTGGGCTCTTCTTTCATCATAAATATCTCCTTGATTCACATTGAAACCCATCAATCTTAATGCAAGTGGGTCAGCCTAGATGCTATCATAGTACCTTGGGACAAAGCAGGAAGAGAAAAGCATTAATTTCCTCAAACAGTGAGATACAAAGCCTACACATAGGAGAATCTACCACATTAATCTAATATAGCAAACTAGAAGTTGGTGTCCTTCCATGATTCAAGAGCCACAAAAAATGTTTTATTTTAGGTGGCACATGAAGCTTCCAAATCCAAGTAAAGTTAACACTTGGTTAATCCTGGGTAATGAAATTGGTATTGAGGCCAGTATCAATTGAAGGTTGAAAAGATGTGGTGCACAATTTGATCGAAAAGAGACCCATATTAGTCAATCCCCAGGTGATGTGATCAAACGAGTTTGGAAACCTTGAAAAGTAAACTCGTTGTATTAAGGATAAAGCCAGGTGAGGTAGTAGAACTGATAATCTAGAAAAGTCCCATGTTCTGGCACTTCTAAGGTTAGCCACATGATAAAAATCTTATTAACTTTGAAGTGGGCCTTGAACTAGGGAGCGCATAGGCAGATTTGGTTTGACCCATGCGTCCTTGAAAATATTAATGAATTCTCAATTGGTGGGCTGCCAGCGGAGCCCTACCTGACAATATTTTCATCCAAGTTTATGAGTTTTCCAAGTTCTTGATGTCGTCAAGATAGCAGGAGGTCGGCGATTATGATGCTAGTATTTTTGTTTCAAAAGGGTAGCCTAGGGAGAGCTAGATTGGAAACCTCGCCAAGCCGTGAAGACTAGCAATGCTTTGTTTTTTGTTTGAAGGTCTTGAATTCCCAACCCCCCCATATCCTTAGGTTTTGTTAGAGTTGACCATTTAATGAGATGAATTTTTTTTTATTCGTTGTTGAACCCCAAAAGAAGTTTCTCTCACAACATTCCAAACGTTTAATTATATAGCTAGAAAGCTTGATTAACTGAATAAGATAGTTAGGAAGACGATTGAGGGTCGGTTGGATTAAGATAGCCCTACCCGCAGATGAAAGAAAATTGGATTTCCAGCTTCGATGCGCGACTTAAAATTATCAAGAAGGAATTGATAGTCAAAGTTGACTAATTTGGACTAGGAGATTGGAAAGCCCAAGTATTTTCCAAATGATAATCCTTATAAGATATTCAAGTTGGTACAGATTAGAGTCATATTATCAAGTATTGTCTGAGAAAAGATTCTTGATTTTGAGTAGTTGATTCTTTGTCCCAAAACTACTCCAAATTGGCTCATTATAGTTTGAATGGTTGCCATAGTATTGTCATTTAAATCCCTACACAAGATAATGCCATCTGCAGAGAGTAGGTAGGAGAGCTGAATTCCACTGGAGAATAGTAATGAGGTTTCAAAGTATGTGATCAATCATATCAATTCTATAAAAAAGTTTTTTCATACATAAGATCAAAATGTATGGCGACAAAGGATCACCTTGACGAATACCCTAGTAGAAGCGAAAGATTAAGTAGCACTTCCATTTAGAAGGATGGATATAGAAGGGGTGCAAATATAAGATATTATGAGTCTAATCATTTTAACATGAAAATTATAGAATAAAAGTGTGTCGTGTATAAAAGGCCATTCAAGGCGATCAAAAGCTTTTTCCAAATCAACTTTAGGTATCATGTACTTTTTTTGACCTTTAGTTTTTTTTAAAAGTACAATAGTTCCTGAACCACCAGTGCATTATTAGAAACCCTCCTCACTACCAAAAAACTAGATTGACTTGGGCCAATGAGAACTTGTTGGAGTGGCTTGATTCTATTGACCAAAATTTTTGTATTTACCTTATAAATGGTATTACAAAGACTAATTGGCCTAAATTAAGAAATTGTTGCTACAGTACTAAACTTAGGGACCAAAAAGATATAGGTTTGATTGATGCATTCAGGGATGGTTCATTGATTAAAAATAGTAGAGCAAAATTTCTCTAGAGAATTTCCCACAATTGACCAGTATTTTTGGAAAAAGAAAGGATGTAAACCATTTGGCCCCGAAGCCCTAAAAGGTTTAAATGAATTGATGGCTCTAACAATCTCGTTCAAACTTACAGAAAGCTCTACTAGGGTATGTGCAGTTGATGTGATAAATCCGGATGAAGCGCAAGGGCAGTGCTTTGAACAAACAACTAGAACAAACGAGTAGAGGTCATGGAAGAAACTTAGGATATGGTTTTCAAGATTTTGTCTACCTTCAACCTAGTTTCTTACCTCGTCTCTAGTGCAACAATTTGATTACTATGCCTTCGATTGAGGATGGACAAATGAAGTAACTTTGTATTTGTATCCCCTTCATTAATCCAAGACACTCTAGACTTTATTTTCCAAAATTCATTTTCAAGGATAAGCAAATCCTTGTATTCCTTTGTAAGCTCCAACTCAAGATTTTGCAAGAATGAGCTTGTAAGGTAATGAGGTGAACCTTGCATTCCTGCTAGTCTAGCAATAAGAAGACGTTTCGTATGGAAAATATTCCCAAAGATACTTTTATTCCAGATTGAGATTTCATTCTTAAATTGAGCAATTGAAGGAATCAGTATATTGTTCGAAGCATTTCAAGCATGACAGATAACAAAAAGGAATTGGGGGTGGGAATTCCACATTGATTCAATCCTACAAAGCTTGTTTTGAACTAAGTGTGGGAGGGACAACTAAAGCAATAGAGGACAATGGTCTGAGTACAGATGAGAGAGGTGTTTAACTAAAGACTCAGGAAATGATTCTAACCAAGAAGCATTGCTATAATACCCGTCTAAACATTCTAATATCATATGTTTAAGACACCTAAGGTTCGTCCAGGTGAACTTTCTACCGCTAAACCCTAAGTCTATCATTCCATAATAATTAAGGCATTATATAAATCTATCAGTCCTAGCAACATGAATGCCCTGGCCACTGAAATTTTTACACGACCTAACAATCTCATTAAGGTCACCCCCTAATAACCAAGATCCATTATAACTATCTAATACTTTTTTAAGATTTTTCCAGAGGTTGGCCCTACTATTCAAATTATTACGGGCATAAATTATCGAAAACAACTATTTAACAGGTGAAGGCATTACCTAAACCATGCAGTGGATTTCATGGTGCGTAAGGGCAGTATTAGAGATATTGAGCAAGTCATCATGCCAAAGTAATGCCATACCCTCAGCATGTTCCTCCGCTGGGACAGTCAGGACATTAGAGAAATTAAACTCGTTGGGCATTGACTAATAATTTAACTTTTACGTTTCAAGGAGAACAACTAGAACAGGTTTATGAGTTTCTATAAGTTCCTTAAAGGCTAGCCTAAATCCTTAGATATGGAGCCCCTATTCCAAATTATAAAATTCATTGGATGGTGGAGTTGGTATGGAGCATTAGTATTGCATACAAGTTTAGAATCCTTGCGAGAGGGGCTCATTATCACGACATATTTTCCCATATCTTAGTTCAGAGTGGGCCTCGCATGAACCGAGCATTTGAACATATTTTAGGGGTAATTTACGTTTAGTTTTCTTGTATGGTGCTCTTATAGAAGGAATACTCGTACCTGGCCCAAGAAAAAGGAAGTCATTATTGCCTCTTGCATGTCCTCCACCAGTTCGATGGATGGACCCTGTTAAGAGTTTGGAGTAATTGCTTGCTTCGCTGGTGGCTACGTCGAGACAAGCATGTGCATCTAAGATGGCTCCATAAAGGTTGTTGTAACATGCTTCTGTATCCATGACACCACTTCCTCCTCTAGAGTTGGTTGTGGGTAGAATGGGAATCTGGGTATCATTAGGTTGTTTAGAATGGAAGGGTTTACATTCAAAGTTGACACCTCAAATGAGTTGGGAGTCAGCTGCGAATTCGCAAGCTAGTAAAACTGACCATAAGTTTCCAGGCCCAGAGTTGATAAGATATGGGTCGGCCTTAGAGCGTTAGAGAACATCTTTCGAGGCCAATACCAAGAGGACCAATCCACAACAACCCAAGAGCTCAAGAGGACTTTTGGCCCTAAGCCCACAAGGTCGTGTGGAGCAAGCTTGAACAGCCCATGTGGGTTATTTTGGAAATAGCCATTTTTGGGTTATTTCATGTAATAGGTTATCTAGGGCAAAGGCAAACTATAAATATGTGCCTTAACCATTTTTATTTCCAACTTTGATGATATTTTGAGAGAGTACTCCTATGAGTGTTTTGCAAATATGGAATCACTTGTGACAAAGGTGAAATCGTTTGTGTTGGTTACTTGTTTATAAATGTAGGTTGCTTGGGGATTCTGATCTCCTTGAGGTCCACGTAAGAGCTTGGTGTTTGTTTCTACAAAACTTAGGGGTATTAGGGTTTGACACACCTTTAGGTTCTTATTTCTTTGTGGATTCTTATGTCAAGTTAACTATCTTGACTTTATTGTATGTTTGAGTTTTTTATTCTTGTTATTGTGTTCTCGGCTTCATCTTAGTGTTTTCTTCTCACTTTTGGTTTTTGTAACACCTCAGTAAATTTTGAGTTATTTTAATACTTTAGATAAATATAACTCTTTAACTTATAAAAAGTTACGTGGTACATGTATTTTAAAGAACATATATTTGTGTATAGTATGTATATATATATATATATATATACTAGTTTAGGTGTACGCGTCTTACGCGTGTACCTCACTATAATGGGTTCAAACATTACCATAAATACGATATTTATTTAAATAATAAAGATGAATATAATAATTAAATTTAATATCTTTCGACTATATAAAGATGAAGAATTTATTTATTAAGCCTAACCTTTACCAAAAATATTTGTTAAAATCGATATACATTCATCTACTATCTATAAATTGTAACAAAATAATATAGTGATAGAGACATCAAAATAATACAGTTAAATCCAATCTTTACACACAATTTTTTTTAAAGTCGTCTGACACTTATCTACCACCTGTAAACAATAACAAAATAATATGATAATAGAGATATTAAAATAATACAACTAAACCTAACCTTTACATAAAAAAATTCCTCAAAGCCGACCAACATTTATCTATCACCTATAAACTGCAACAAAATAATATGATAAAAGTGATATCATAATAATACAGTTAAACTTAAATTTTATACACAAAAATTTCTCAAAACCGATCGAGATTCATCTACGAACTGTAAACTACTACAAAATAACAAACTAATAGAGATATTACGATAATACAATTATATCTAACCTTTATCTAAAAAAGATTTTCAAAGCCGACCCACATTCATCTAACATCTGTAAATTAAAATAAAACAATAACATAATAAAGTTATCAAAACAATACAATTAAACTTAACCTTTACACAAGAAATTCTTCAAATCCAACCAACATTCATCTACGACCGGTAAACTATAAAAAAAATATAATTGTGGTCTCAAGGCTTCGAATTTGATCCAACTAATTCTTGTATGAGCAAAAAATTATGACCCTAAAGAATGATTTTGAATGAAAACAAAGAAGATACATGTATACGCACTTGCTGACAAAAACAGCGAAGAAGTTGAAGGTAAGAAAATCAAGCATCCACCAATCTAGACATGCAATCGGATCAAGTTAGATGAGCATCAATCTTATTTTCTCAATAGACAAACTGATTTGTTCTCTAGTTTAACGTACATCTCAATATTTATAAAAATATTTTCTTAATACAGTCCTAATGCAAAACACATAATTGCTTGAATACGCGTTAGCATTTAACCCCCCCACCCACCCACCCACCCAAAAAAAAAAGAATACATGTTAGCTATATTATCACTTAACAATGAATTGAATATTGAGAAATCCGTATAAACATCAGTATGGTAAGTTTAGAATCATAAGAGGAAAAGGACTCCAAAAATAATTAAGTAGTCCTATATATTTTAGAAAGTGTAATAGGAAGAAAAAACTAATTAATTCTCCTACCATATATTGTATGAATCACATATGTTTTAGAAAGTCTAGTTAATATAATAAAAAATAATTTAATAATAAATTAAAAAATATAGTGAAAAGACAGTTTTGTCTAAAGAAGAGTCTTTTAATGAAGGGCAAAAAGTTCAAATCACTTTTCTAAGGGTCTTCACACTTTTAATATACTAGTCAAGTGTACGTGCTTTGCACGTGTGTCTCACGGCAAATAAAATTATTAAAAAATAGTCACTCACGTTAATAATTCCATATCTATTTAAATCACATAAACTATAATATGTATCTCAAATACTTGAACATGCAATTGTCTATCAAGAATAGATGATAATTTATTATTATAAACCTCAAGTTTATACTAAAATTTGAGAAAGCTTACCTCAAGTCACAAGCATATTTATATCTTTAATTATAGATACTATAACGATTATCTATCAAAAATTTATCATTGAAAACCTCAGAAATATACTGAAATTTTTGAAATCTTATCTCAAAGCATAAGCAACTAAAGGAGCATACTTTGAGATGAAATTGAGCAACTAAGAACATGGGAAAATTAGTGCTACAGGAATAATTTACTTCATGAAATTAAGAGCATATAAATTCGACCAAAATTATCTTTATTGAATCACGAAAAATATATAAGGTACCTTCAAAACAGTGACACTAAGCCAAACAATTGCTCACGAACAAAAATATTGTCACAATTTCAATCAAAATAAAATAAACCTAGAAGTTTTGACCAAAAAAAAAATTATACATATTGGACTTTGTTAATTCCAATCAAAATAAAATAAACAACCTTGAAGTTTTGACCAAAAAAAAAAATTACACATAATGGAATTTGTTAACTACACATTATAATGTCATATACACGTGTATATTATGGGAGCAACCACAATAACAAATTAATCAAATTAAAAAAGTGTTACACAACAAACAATAGAAAGAACAATAACAATAACAAAAATAAAATAATATGATAATCGACAAACAAAAGTTTTCAAAACCTAAAAGAAAGCTTTCGACACACAAGTTTTTATACACAACTAAAAAGCATTGAAATCTTAAATATCCTACTGACTAAAATATTAGAATACCTTACATTGAGCATGAAACATCGAGATCATATGTTTCTATTAAGAATTATTTTAACATTAAAAACGAAGAACATATAATACTATAAATAATTGCAAAAACGGATACAAAATTGAGTAGAACTCTATGCTTAATTTTCTACACATACCATTAGGAAGCGGCTAGTCCACCCAAATCGCATGATGAAGCATACGGTGACATCTCTTTACAAATTAGTAGGCCTAATTAGGTTTTATATTCCTTTCAAAAGTCGAAACTACAACTCCTAATTAATATAAACTAATACTTCTAATTATGGTATACTATAATCCTTCCGTAAATACTTTATTCATTTCATAAGTTGAAGTTACAATTACTAATTAATATATAATTTGTTAATTTAAATTTTTATTTTTTTTTTTAAGAAAAAAAGTGAAAAGACGATTTTGTGTAAAACAAAGACTTTTAATGAAGGACAAAAAATTCAATTCACTTTTCTAAAGGCCTTCACACTTTTAATATAATTAAAATATATATATATATATATATATATGACGTGTAAATAAAGTGTATATAATATGTATGATAGGTGATGGTGAGATAAAGGATAAGTGAATATTTTGAATGTACTATTTTATTTTTATATGTGCAAAGTGGGTTTCACTTTAATTTTTGCCTACCTATTTAATGAAGTTGCAAAAAGCAAAATTTCTTAAGGATCATATCGTATTTGATTTTAGAGTAGTCACGTGGGTACTACTACTTTCAAAAAAAAAAAGAAGGAAAAAGGGAGTAGGAGGGGATTTCCTTATAAGTAATATATATATATATATATATATTCTCCTTAAATAACGGTAAGTAGAAATAAGGGGGCTATTGTGCCTTTCACCCCAATTGGGTTTTCAGAGAGCAAGAACTCCACTTCTCTATTTCTTTCATAGTCGATTATCAATAAAAGAAAAATAGTTGTAAGGGATCAACGAGGGGAGTAGAACAAAGGAGAGATATACGTGATCCTAAGAAGTATATAAGCTAAAGGATTTTGTGGCGATTTTTAGATTTCAAGAAGAAGTTTATAAAATTCATATTTGAAATTTGAACCTCAAAAGGTAAATTTCCTACTCCTTTCTTAAATTTAATTTTTGATGACTATTTGAAAATATTTTATTTTAACTCATTGTACTGGTTTTTGAAGTGGATTTGGTTAATTAGGGTTTTTGAGAAGAGGGAAAAAAATTAGAGAAATTTCGAAAAAAGTATAGTTTAAATGATCTCTTGTTAATTGTCGAATTTGATATTGAATTATACAAGTTGGAATTTTTTTTTGAAAGAATTCATTTGAAATTCGTGTTAGGAAATTCGATCACTTCGAGCATGAGTGAAGATTAGTTGAATGAATTCTTAGATGAACCTACATGTTATTGATGGATATATGTATTGTCTTGTAGTAAATTGGTTATCTATCGGATTGTGGAAATTAGCGGTTGGCCAAATATGGGTTGCACACCTGCGGGTTGAATTGTTGAGGCTTGTGGTCCTAATGTTAGCTAGGAAGGCATCAAAGGTATGTAAAGCTAAACCCTCCTCCGCCGTTAAGGCACAACCCATAATTATTTATTTCTCCTAGCGGAGTCGATATAGCCTACTTCATATACAGGAACGAATATCCCACCTTCTATACATCTAACACATGTTCATATGCCTAATGTCGCCACAATATTCACATTTTCTTCCCACTTTAAATTACTTGTCTCCATCCTTCATGTGTTTATTTATTGAAGTCCCAACATTCATTTTACTCTTGTCAAGTTAAGTATCTATAGAGCAATACATGTTGCGTTAGTGCGTATTAGAAGTTCTTAGAATTCATATGATATCTATCACACGCTATAATATTTAAAATAAGAATAAATGGTCATAGTATAGTCGCACTTGTATGTTGAATCACATAGAAATATAGTCCTAGAATATTATAAAGAACTAGCGTTGGAACAGCTCAGTAGTAGTAAATGAATTAGTTGTACATGAAAAGCGTTACCTTAATGACTAAACAACTTTTATCATGATGCAATTGCATAGGCCTATAAGGCACAACATGATACAGTTAACGATAGGAGGTTATACATAGGTTTGTCTTGGAATATCGCTCGACGTGATTCTGTGCACAGAATCAAGACCAGACCACTATAATGAGCTCAAACATCATGGCGTACCCGCCCTCGTGGCATCAGTTGCATTTGGAGTCAATTAGGGTGCCCCTAAATCGAGCCAATATATGGCACATATGGCCTGTGGGCAGACCCTTATAGTGAGTCCCAAGGAAGGGCGTACCTTGTATCAAATCGGTACAGTTATACATATAAATTATAGTCAGGAGTATCTGAATAACACATGTTATACACTTGGTACAGAATACCCTTGGTGGACCATCATATGATTATTTGTGATAAATGCAGGCACAAGACATCACTTAGAAAAATTATTAGGCCCTTAATAATGATGATTTATTCATGAGTTGTTATACGATAAGTTAATAAGGTAAATGCATAGGTAATAGTCTTATATGGTGTATTTGTCACCTTCCCTCACATAAGTTATAGTTTCATATAAGAGGTTCAATATTCAGTCATTCATAATTGCTCATTCTATTGTTTGATTCATTGAGTATCCTTATACGTTTACTTGTTATTCTGTCTGTTTTACATACTAGTACATATTTTATATGTACTAACGTCCCTACACTCGGGGATACTGCATTTCTGTAATAACAGGGTCAGATATATTGATGAGCAGACTTTTATACTAGGCACTTGTTCATATTCAGCAAAGCAGTTAGTGAGCTTCTCTATTACCTGGAGCTAATAAATGTCAAGTACTATTTAACCATGTTCCCGATTATAGTTTGAGTGTGCCGAGGCCCTGTCCCGACCACCTTCTCTGGTACAGTTATAATTTCTCTTAGAGGCTTCATAGACAATGTCAAGTGGTCGCATGTGGTCATAGTTTCACTTGTCTATATTAGTTGGATTCAATGAGATGGAATTATGCATTTACATAGGACCTCACAATTGCTTAGAATTAGTAACTCTTCTGAGTAGAATATATGTCAGTTGTGCAACACAAACTTATACGGTTCCTGTCCACTTATTTTACACTAAGGCGTGATAGTTTTCTTAGTTAGTCTCGTATCATTTGGTATCAAGAGAAAGGTTTGATTTTGTTCCAACGAAATCAATCTTGGGATTGTAAATTAGAAATTAAAAAAAAAAAGAGTGTCAATGATTCGAAAATCACAAAAAAAAATAGTTGTCACGTTTTTGTACTTTGGATGAATTTTGAGACTTAGATTTAGAAAATTTTTGTGTGTTTTGTTTCTTTCTAGTGTTAGATCTTTGTTTCCTAACACTAATAGGGTCTAAATCTAGGATTTGAGCTTAATCCGGGTTGTTTTGAGTTATTCACCATTGTTGAGCTTAAAGGTTTGTAGAGACTTAAAAGGTTGATCTTAAAATTTGTTGAGATTTGTGGATTTAACGTGTGTGGGTTGTGATTAGGAGCTCAACATGTGCAAAAAGAAACAAAAATCATCAAATCAGAGCTCATTTGACTTGGAGTCAATCGTTGAATGTTCTTCATGTATTGTTGAACAAGAACATTCAAAAAGTGTTGTTTGATCCAAAAAGGAGGAAAAAGAGAGTATACTACTTGTTTGTCTCAAACAATATTTCACGTCTTCCAAAGGAAGAAAGAAATTCAAAAGGAATCAAAAGGAATATTCTTAAAGAAGAGGACAAGGGCAAGTACAAGGGAAAGTATAGAGGGGGACCATAACAAATTCAAAACTCTTTTGAGCTTAAAAAAGGGTCCATTCTTTGTATTTTCTTCATCAAAACCAATTCTCCACCTCCTAAGTTAAAGATTGATTGAATACAAGTTGAATACAAGAAAATTTTTCAAAATTTCAACAACCAATCAGAGGCTTCCACATCATCACCCTACCCGAAATTGCTTAAGCTCAAATTTTGAATTCTTAGCTTCTTTTCTTGACTCTTTTGGTTTCATTTCTTGATTCTAGTACTAATTAGCAACTAGTAATCACCTACTTAGTTTTGAATTAGTTGTTTGAGTCCATGTCTTTTGTGTTACCTTTCTTTGTGTTCTTTTATCTTTTGTGATTTGTTGTAGTTTCTTGACTCAAGTCCATAATTATTTTCTTTGAGTCATTTCAAAAGAGAATCAATTCTGACCTCAAGCCATAATTATTACCAAGCCATATCATTGGAGTACAAACAAGTTATCAACACTTGTGACGCCAATTGAGTGACATTCAAAGATGCGAGCTTGTAAGGTTGTTTTCTTTTCTAACCATAACGTGTTTGCTATTTTTTTGTTTTGTTTAGTGTTTGTTTTGATAGGTACAATGGAAGATGAAGGTGAAATACCTATTTAGGTTAAATCAATTATGGAAAGGTTTGATGCCTAGATAGCCGATTTGAATCTCATAAAAGTACAATGGCAAGGATAGAAGGGATGGAAGATCTCTTTCAAGAAGAATGGACACCTTAGAAGTTCGTCTAGACTCCACCCATTCAACTCCTCAAAACTACCATGCCTCCTTTAGTGGACATGCTCTTAACACCTCCACTACTATAACCCCAAAAACACTTCACCAAATGTTCAATTCACCTAAACAAGTACATGAACCCATCATCCAAACCACTACTTATCCACAAATCCAAAACCTTATTCGTCCATTACAACTATAATTCAACCAAATCCACCAAGAAGCTCCAAAAAAAACAAGAACCCCATATCCAAATACCCCATAATCGAAACCAACCAATCCAAATTAATGATGTGGAAGGTGAGGGACCTTATGAAAGAAATGAGGAGTTAGATAAAGTAGCTCTCATTATGGAATTTGTGAGAAATAGAATAAAAGCTCAAAGAGGAGGACATAGAGGCCGAGGAGGAAGGTTTGGTCCGGTTCTATATGGAAGAGGTAACTTGGGACAACATCCTCAAGTTCAAAAAGATCATTAATGGGATCAAGGAGGTAATATGGGTCAAGACATGGGCCTTAATTCAATCAAAATCACTCTTCTTACCTTTAAAGGAACTAGTGATCCATTGATCTACCTTGATTGGGAACTACAATACAATACGATCTTCCAACTCAATGAGTTAACTCCACACAAGAAAGTCGCCCACACAATCACTCAACTTAAAGGGTATGCATCTACTTGGTGGGAGACAAAAAGATTTCAAAGAGCAAGTAATAGTAATCTCGACCTTTCGGATTAGGATAAGTTAAAAGTAATTATGAGTGCGAGGTATATTATGGAAAGGTTCAAGCAAGAGCAACTAACAAGGCTTTATAATTTGAGGTAAGGAGATAGAGGTGTAGAAGAATATTATCAGGAGTTTCAAAACTTGATCATTCATCTTGTTATTGTTGAACCCCTAAATCATTGCATAGCTCGATTCAAAGGTGGTTTAGATTATGAAGTTGTTTCTTAACTAGTTGTCCACAAGTTTGACCGAATTGATGATCTTGTTGAAATGGCCATTGAGGTTAAAAGGAACAACAATGCCAAAACGTCCTTTAATAAAGGTCACATTTCTTATAATTCCTCTGGATAGAATAAGAATAAGGATTTTAACAAGTCCTTAGAGAAGCAACCCGTGATAGAGCAATCCAAAGCTATCCAACATGGCATGAAGGTAATCCATCTTCTAATCCTAATTCTAAAGGTATTACTTTCTTTAAATGTAAAGATTGGGGTTGTAAGGCTAGTGAATGCCCAAATGAAGGAACATTATATTGATGGAGGGTGATCCTTACGTTGTTAGGGATAAAGTGACTCGAAATGATGGAGGTGAGAAAATCCCTTAAAATGATGATGACCTTGGATGTGAAGGGGAATTAGTGGATAAAGAAGAAAACCTTGTTGTACCTTGTGGGTTGATGATGAAAGCTCCCAATGAATATGTTTGGCCCAAATAAGGAAAGGTCTTAAATTTTAACCTCAGAATGAGAAAGGAACTGAATGGTAAAGGTGAGAAGTTTTGGGTTCAAAAAGAAGAACTTAGTGTCAAAACCAAACACTTGTTATTCATTGGCATTGTTCCAACTTCCAAGTTGAAGCATAAAAGGATGAATTCCCATGGTGCAAGTTTAGAAGGCAAGAGAGCAAGCTCAAATCTTTGCTCCAATGGTATATACCTACCCTCTCTTATTTCTAGCTTTCCTTAGAATCATGATAACATTTACCCTAGAGTAGATAATGCTATGAAGATATTTGATTTATAGTCCTACCTAGTTGGTATTGATGTCTTTTGGAATGACTTAAATGTGCATGAAATGTAAGGCTATCCTATTTCGATTTTCAAGTCTATTTGTTGTTCCAAGAAGAGTGTATGTTTTCCACTTGATAAGAAACTCTTATTTCTTGTTTCTTGTCACACTTATGTGGATAGATAAGTTGATTCTTTCTTAGAAGGGTATTCAATTAAGAGGGAGGTGCGGTATTTAGACATGGTTTCTTGTGATTGGAAGGGTAGTGTACTTTCTAAAGACTCTTTGCTTCCACCCTTAGTTCTAACATATGATGAGTTTCTTGGTTATGTTTTTAATGGAACTCACTTAAGGTAAATTCTTGATGTTTTTAATAGCCAACTCCTTTGCACTTTAAATATTAACTTTTCTCCCAATGTCTTGAAGGATGTTTGGTTATATGTGAAGTATGAGCATCCTTGGAAAGATGTTATGATTAATTACACTAACACTAACCCTCATACCTTGAGGAACTTGTGTTTTTTGTCCTTTCTTTGGTTTTGCAAGGTTCGGATTTGAGGATGAATCCTTTTCAAGAAGGGGAGGATGATACGATCCGAGTCGGCCTTAGAGATATAGAGAACGTTTTTCGAGGCCAATACCAAGAGGATCAAGCCATAATTAACCAAGAGATCAAGAGGACTTTCGACCCTAAGCCCACAAGGTCATGTGGAGCATGCTTGAAGAGCCTATGTGGGTTATTTTGGAAATAGCCACTTTTGGGCTATTTCTTGTAATAGGCTATCTAGGGCAAAGGCAACACTATAAATATGTTCCTTAATCATTTTCATTTCTAACTTTGATGATATTTTGAGAGAATACTCTTATGAGTGTTTTGCAAGTGTGGAATCACTTATGATAAATGTGGAATCGTTTGTGTTGGTTACTTGTTTAGAAACATGTGATGCTTGGGGATTCCGATTTCCTTGAGGTTCACGTAAGAACTTGGTGTTTTTTTCTACGAAACTTAGGGGTCTTAGGGTTTGATACACCCTTAGGTTCTTATTTCTTTGTGGATTCTTATGTCAAGTTAACTATCTTTTCTTTATTGTATGTTTTGAGTTTGATTCTTATTATTGTGTTCTCGGTTTCATCTTAGTGTTCTCTTCTCATTTTTGGTTTTCTTAGTTAGTCTTGTATCAAGAGTCACCCTCTCTGTTATTATTTGCGCAAAATCCTTCAAATTATGGATCCTTACTAAACTCTCCTGGCCGTTGACCTCCATAGTAAAGGTTAGGGCATGAACCGTTAGACCTACTTACAACCATGATTGAGAAGGAAATAGTGGAATAGGGTTCATTGAGGAGGAAAATGGATGATGGTTGAGATGGTTCACGTTGAAGCTATCCAGTGGTATGATTTAAGTTAGAGAGTAGAATAAAGGTATCTGGTTGTGATGAATATGGACACCTGGATAAGGATAATTTAGAGCAATAAGGGGTATTATATAAGGATATAGGGTTTGGAATGGTGGGGGTATTAGGGTATGGGGTACTATAGCAGGTTAGTCTTGCCTTCCAGCTAAGAAGGGCAATTTTCGAGAAAAGTAATCATTAAAATGATTAGCTTGAGTATCAGTGGAGATTTGAGATGTGAAATTAGGTTTGAAAATTTGCATGGTGGCCACATAGGTTTGAGAAATATTGCCCAAAACTAATTCAGTGCTGACGTGCATAGGAATTTTTTAAGGGTTACTAGAAGTAGTGGTTGCCTCTGATTGGTCTTAGTGATTATTGGGGAAATCTTGACTCTTACCATTAAAGTCTGAATCAGCCTCATTAATAGATAGAGATGCAAAAGGCATTTTATTAAAGAACCTCAGTGTGGAGTTCTCCAATTGGTTATATGAAGAAGGGTTATTCGTATACTTACCAGGATCGATTCCCAAGGCAGTTCTATGAGCTCTATTGGTGAAAACCTTAGGTGATTGCAAGATCTTATCTTTTTCGCAATTGGTACGTCGATGATTGTTCTTGACTTCTTGGGGGAGACTTTCGATTTTGTCTTTTAGGGAAAAGTACTAGGTTCCACTCTTCATTATCTTCCATTAGGTGAGCAACATCACTTGTAGTAGCGGAATCATTGTCGATGCTGTGGGTATTGGGTGGAGTAAATTGGCAGTGTCTGACTGTATGTCCCAACCTTCCACATTTAGTACATAACAAGTTTTCTCCTTTATAATGGATAATTTATTTGTGGATACCAATATAGATGTGGTGCAACAAAGGTTGCTCCAGTGGGACTTGTATACACAACCTAACACACCTGTCTCTAGTCGTTAACAAGGTGCATATATCAATCTTTACAAGGGTCCCAATTCTACTTCCTACCTTATGCAAAAATTCTAAATCATAAAATTCAGTAGGAAGTTTCGGTAGTCGAATCCAAATGGATGAGTGTGCAATTTAAGCTTGAGATGCCAAAAACTTTGGTTCCCATTTTTGAATGGAGATCCATCGATTGAACATAAACTAAGGGTCATCATGTAATGCGTGGTTCATGTTCTCTTTATTTGCAAATTTGATGAGGAAGAACTCCTCTCCAAGGTCTATTAATGACATTTCCTCTGTTGGGTTTCTTAAAGAAACCAATTTATTCTTTAGTAGTTGGTGACCCATTCTTAGTCCCACTAACTTATAATAACAACTTATTTCTATGGCGTTTAGAGTCTGTTCTTGTCTCTGCTATGATGGGAAAATAGATGAACAATTAATAACTTAAGAATATAAGAAATACACGTGTTGATGAGGAAAATCCTGAATTTTGTAAAGAGAGAACACAGAAGAATCATTTAATATGATAAGCTTATAGAACTCTAATCTAATTATGATACCTATCAGCACCAAAACAGAGAAGGAAAGAAATATGGTAAATCCCTAAACAAAAAAAAACTCAAATAATCCTAAATTCAATTAAAGAAAAGTTTGATTTTCTCAAATAAATAAATATTAGAAATTATAATTACATGTAGTAAATGAGGTATTTTTGTTGTGATATTTAATTCAAGTAAGGAAAGAATTTGTATAAAAGATAATTTAAAATTTATTGAAATCCTAAAATTTTAGAAAAGAACTGAGAATAGAAGAAATTTAGTTGTGATATTTAATTCAAGAACAAAAAGGATCTGGTCAAAATATAGTTCTAAATTAATTGAAATACAAAAATTTAGAATTTTTCAAATATGGAAAATTTTAATAACTATAATTTATTAGTACCCAAATAAAAATGTTTCTAATTATTCTTCTTCCCTTTTTTAGACTTTTAAATGGTAAATTATTATTATTCTCCCTCTTTTTAGCCTAATCAAATGATAAATAGATTTACAACCTATAATTTGTTATGTGAAACATAGTGGATGCCATATGTATAATAGTAATGCCATGTGGCTTACTTTTAGTTTGGCTCATAGACAAGTAATTCCCCACCCCTTAAGTTGGACAAATTTTAACTTTGGATATAAATAACTTTTGTTTTTCTTGAAGAAATGTTAAGATAGAAGATTACTCTATTACATTCTACTTTGTACATATTTATTCTTTGTTATTTTTTTTTAGATAATTTTATAACACGTTATTAATATGAGTCTCTGCCATCTTAAGCAAAGACTTTTCAACGATAGTAAAGGTTAGAATTTACTTTTCTTAAAATAATGTAAAGATATCTAAATGTGAATTTATTTCCCTAGACATATCGGGCAAAACCTACATATCTTGGTCACTTGATGTTGAAATCCATTTGGATGCGATGGGTCTGACAGAAACCATCAAAAATAAAAATTAGGCATTGAATCAAGACTGTGTCAAGGTTATGATATTTCTCCTCCATCATCTTCGCAAGGAATTAAAAATGGAATATCTCACCACTAAAGATCTTCTTATATTGTGGAATAACCTAAAAGAGAGATATGACCCCCTGAAGATGGTCATCCTTCCACAGACATATTATGAATGAACCAATTTGAGATTACAAGACTTTAAAAATATCACTGCATATAATTTTATCATGTTTAGAATTAAATCACAACTAAATTTATGCAGAAAAAATATAACTAATCATAATATGCTAGAGAAAATATTCTCTACTTTTCCTACCTCAATTATGCCCCTGCAACAACAATACCGAGAGATGGGATCAAAAAGTATTCTGAACTAATTTCGCATCTTCTTGTTGCTAAACAATACAATGATCTTTCAATGAAACATTATAAAAGTCGACCTAGTGGTACTACTCTATTTCCTAAAGTAAATACCGCAAATTTTCACCAAACTAGGCATGAAAGAGTCCCTAGCCCCAATGTTTGTGGTCGTGGCTATGGCCATAATCGAGGAAGAAATTTTAATTAGGGTGATCGTCTTGCACTAAATAATGACCCTCAGCATCAACAATGTAAGAAGAAGGACGAAAATACTGAAGTAGCGCAAAGGAAAAATTCATAAAATAAATGCTATCAGTATGGAGGAAAGGTGCATTGATCACGTACCTTTTGTACGCCAAAATATTTGGTTAATCTTTATCAGACATCCCTCAAGAAAATGAATAATAATGTAGAAGCAAACTTTATCTTTGAATATATTGTTGAGCCCATGAATTTAGATGTTGCAGATTTCCTTGCAATACCTGAAGGAAATTTTAGTCACCGTATCGGTGATGAATTTGTGATAGTCTGAGTATTTTACTTTTCTATTGAATATATTAGTTTATATTTTCGTTAGAAGTATTTCACTAGTTTTGTAGAAAAATAAAGTTTGT
Organism: Capsicum annuum; assembly: GCF_002878395.1. Lineage (NCBI taxonomy): Eukaryota > Viridiplantae > Streptophyta > Magnoliopsida > Solanales > Solanaceae > Capsicum > Capsicum annuum. Next base: position 158,459,173 of record NC_061111.1, on the reverse strand, counting down.
ATAATACGTTGTGTGTTAGCAATGCTATAATATTTACTTTGTTTATATTTTCATTGTGTCTATATTTGTGCAATTGGTTTAGAAATACTTTTTTACTTACTTAGAAGAATAAAAAACGTTACAACAATCTCAGACAATTCAAAATTAATTGAAGGCTCTGGAAGAGCTACAATATTTCTACCTAAGGGGACAAAACTAGCTATAAAAAATGCATTGTTCTCTTCTACATCCCCACTTATTGAGTTTTAAAGATACACGCAAAAATTGATATCATATTGAGACAATAAATGTACTAAATATTGAATATCTTGGCATTACCAAGAATATTTCAGACTAGAAACACATATTAAAAAAATTATCAACTTTGTCTTCTAGCTCATATTATGTAGAAATTAGTATAGTTGAAGCACACTCTATCATAAATCAGAAGTTTACTGATCTAAATATGTTTGCGCTTTGGCATGATCAAATAGGTCCTTCTGGCTCAATAATGATGAGATGAATCATTAAAAATTCAAAATATCACCCATTGGGACTTGAAGATTCTTACAAGTGATGAATTTTTCTGTGCTGCTTGTTATCAGGGTAAACTGATAACTAAATCATTGCCACTAAAAGTTGGCGTCAAATCCTCTTTTTTTCTGAAACGAGTACATGGGGATATATGTGGACCCATTCACCCATCCAATGGGACATTTAGATATTTTTATGGTCCTAATAAACGCATCTTACAGGTGGTCTCAGGTGCGTCTCCTATCATTTCATAACTCGGGGTTTACAAAATTATTGGCACAAATAATACGATTAAAGATGCAATTTCCAGATTATCCTATTAAGGATATTCGCCTTGACAATGTTGGAAAATTTTCATCCCAAGCTTTTGATGATTATTGTATATCAATTGGGATAAGAGTTGAACATCTTGTTGCTCATGTTCATACTCAAAATGGCCTTGCTAAGTCATTTATTAAGCGCCTACAATTGATATCAAGATCACTATTTATGAAAATAAAATTCTCCACTACTGTTTGGGGTCATGCTATCTTACATACGACATCACTTGATCGTCTCAGACCAACTCATTATAATAAGTACTTCAAATCATAATTGGTCCTTGCTCATGAGCCAAATATTTCTCATCTATAAATCTTTGAATGTGCTATATATGTGTCAGTTTCACTACCACAACGCACTAAGATAGCCCTGAGAGAAGGTTGGGAATATATGTTGGGCTTGAGTCATCCTCCATAATTCACTATCATGAACTATTGATAGGAGATTTATTTACTACTCGATTTGCAGATTGTTGATTTGATGAAATAAATTTTTCGCAATTAGGAGGAGAGAAACATGAATTTGAAAAAGAAATTGCGTGAAAAGTTTCATCATTATCTCATTTTGATCTGTGTACCCCCATACGTGAAAATAAGGTCCAGAAGATCATTCACTTACAAAAAATGATAAATTAAATGCTATACGCATTTACTAATTTTAAAAAAATAACTAAGTCACATATAGCGAATGTGTTTGTCCGAATTAAAGTCTCAAAAGGATCATCTACTAATGTCATAGCTTCTGAATTCCTAACACATCTGAAGCATGGTAGGCCATTGGGTTCAAATGATAGAAATACTAGAAAAAGAAGCGTGAAAAATGATAAAGATAACATTATAAAAAAATCTCATGAAGAGACTCCAAATCTGATTAATTTTGATATTTCTGAATAAATCATTGAACCCAACACTCAAGTAAATAAAGAACTTGCAATAAGTTCTACTAATGATGAGATAAATATAGATCGATCAAAAATTATGGCGGGTAATATTTTTGCATATAATATCGGACTAAATATTATGCAAGATAGTGAGGACCTTAAACCTCTATCTATCAAAGAATATCGAAGAAGAAATGATTGGCCAAAGTGATAAGAGACAATTCAATCAGAATTGAACTTACTTGCTAAACAGGAGGTTTTTGGACCTGTAGTCCAAACCCCAGATAGTGTAAAATCAGTGGGCCATAAATGGGTCTTCGTACGTAAAAAAAAATAAGAAAAATGAAATTGTAAGATACAAGACACGCCTTATTGCACAAGGATTCTCTTAAAGATCCACTGTTGACTATGAAGAAACATATTCACCTGTTTTGGATGCAATAAAATTTTGATACCTTATCGGTTTAGCTGTACATGAAAATATTGCAATTAATCTAATGAATGTAGTTACAGCTTATTTTTATGGCTCACCTGATAATGAAATTTACATAAGGATCCCAGAAGGATAAAAATGTTAAACGCATATAGTTCAAAGTCTCGAAAATTATATTTAATTAAATTATAAAGATCGTTATGTGGTCTAAAACAATCAAGCATATGTGGTAAAATTGCCTTAGTGAGTACTTGATAAATGAAGGTTACATAAATGATGTCATTTGTCCTTGTATTTTCATTAAGAAAATGACATTAGAGTTTGTTATACTCGATGTTTATGTTGATGACATAAATCATGTTGATACTTCAGAAGAGGTGCAAAAGACAATTGAATATCTAAAGAAAAAATTGAGATGAAAGATCTTGGAAAGACAACTTTTTCTTTGTCTGCAGATTGAACATTTAATAGAATGGGTCTTCATCTACCAATCTACCTATACCGAGAAGGTTTAGAAATGATTTTACATGGACAAAACATATCCATAAAGTACTCCATTAGTGAGTAAAGATCTGTTCCAACCTCTAGAAGAGGGTGAAGAGATACTTGGACCCGAAGTACCACATCTCAGTGCTATTAGTGCACTTATGTATCTTGCTAATGCTACAAGGCCTATAGCATTTTCTGTTAATTTGCTAGTAAGGTATAGTTTTTCTCTTATATAAAGATACTAGAACAGAGTAAAGCATATATTGATATATCTAAAAGGGACTATTGATATGAGTCTGTTTTATACTAACAAAGCTAGTACAGATCTTGTTGGTCATGTAAATGCAGGTTATTTATCTGACCCGCAAAAGAACAATCTCAAACAGACTATGTGCTTACATACAAAGGTACTTTAATATCATGACGATCTACAAAATAGTCTATTGTTGCTACTTCTTCAAATCATACTAAGATAATATCTATTCATGAGGCAAGTAGAGAATGCATGTGTTTGAGATAGTGATAATATCTATTCATCAAAGAAAGATGCGGCCTGAAGTTTGATATCAAGGTACCCACAGTCCTATTTGAAGAAAATGCAGCATTCATAACTCAATTAAAGAGAGGCTTTATAAAGGGAGATGGAACGAAGCATATTTTCCAAAGTTATTCTTCACACACAAAATTCAGAAGAATGGTGATATTGATGTACAATAATTTCATTCAAGTAATAATTCAGTAGATTTGTTCACTAAATCTTTACCAACCTCAATTCTTGAGAAGAGGGTACACAAGATTGAAGTGCAAAGGCAGAACCATTTAAATTAGGATCTTTATTGGGTGGGGGTGGGGTAAGAATATCCATTGTACTACTTTTTTTCTTAACCAAGGTTTTATCCCATTGAATTTTACTGGTAAGGTTCTTAATAAGATGACACTCAAATGCGTATTCATTAATTTTTTTCCTTACATGGACATCTAATAAGGAGTGTTATGTGAAACATAGTCAATGACATGCATATAATAGTAATGTCATGTGGTTTACTTTTAGTTTGGCTCATAGCCAAGTAATACCCCACCCCTTAATTTGGATAAACTTTCACTTTGGCTATAAATAGCCTTGTTTTTCTTGAAGAAATGTTAAGAGAGAAGACTAATCTATTACATTCTCCTTTGTACATTTTTACTCTTTGTTATTTTATTAAATAATTTTATAAATAATTATTATATTTACTTTTATTAAAACCTATGAATTATGCTAGAACCTATACCCACATTTCTTATTAGTTTTCATGTAAGAAAACATGTTACTCTTTGTACATCTTGCATTGAATGTACTCTTGTTGTAGGTGTTTGGAATCAGCTACTGCAATGGCAAGGGATTAGTAGGACTAGTAGAAAGTGGCAATATGATATTCAATGGACATTTGACACGACCTGACCTAGGGCTTTGTCGTAATAGGCATCCCAAGTCCAACTATGACCGAGGACCAACCCCTTTTACCCAACCTAACCACCTATATCCAGCCTTAGATGAGAAAAATTTCGAACATATAACAAGATAGCATTATTGTTCTCATTAAGACTCTGAGAAAGGGTCATAACCATGATCGATCCAACCGAGTCCAATGGTACCTCATCAACCACCCCACCGTACCAAAACCAAGCCATAGACTATAATCCAAAGGGAATACCAAAACATAATATGAAAATCAATCCCAAAATGTAATATGATAGAACAACCAATAATATCATCCAATTATGTCAGTTCACCGACTTATTCTAATGCCAAGGTCGACACCAATACCGATCCAGCCCATACCAACCCTTAGAAGTACCACAAAGCCTCTATCCAAAAGAGTAAAAAAATTCAGTTGGGACATGCCTCCAACCATGGAAAAAACCAATATCTAAAATAAAAGAAAAGTGTCCAAATAAATCCATAACATGAAATGATATCTTCTGAAAAGATGAAAGCTCACCAGTTCAGTCCAAATATTGGTACCAAATCCGCATACTAAACAAAAGGAGGAGGATAGTTGGTTCCTGCATAGCGTAGGTATACATCCTCTAGTAAATGAGGTTAGAAAATGATCGCTAGCATGAATCTCAGAATAAGGATAAAATAATATCAGTCATAAAACCAAGTAAAACCATCGATAATGCATACAACAATACATATATAAGTGTTGGAAAAAGGGAAAGGGTTTAGCATGAACTTAAAATCTTTACCTGGGCTGTGTAGCTTGGTCATCCTAACCACCCACGGGCGATATAGGCTCAGCTCCCCCTACTGAAAGGGCCCCAAAGCGTATAGTCACATGATCAGGGAATATCCCATGGGATAAATAGTATATTCCCCAATATAAAATACGACACATGCACTTGGTCATTAAGACCGTTTGAGGCTTAGATACGAGTGGTGAATACCGATCATATAGGAGGGTGCGACTCGTATGGGTCAGTCGTATCCCTGTGATGGGTTTTTAAAGATTTAAGTGAGAGTATTCTGGATATTTTCCTACTTACCCTAATTAGGACCCACGACTTCTAATACACTTAGGAGGTTATTTACCCTATTATTCTATTCATTAACACTTAGAAACTATTCCAAAATACTCTATAATTCTCTCAAGAGCTTTTGGAGAAAGGAATCTAGGGTTTCAACTAAGGGAATACTTTGGGGCTTGCTTTGGCGATTTCTTTCCAGCAATTCTTCGGTTTAAGGCATGATTCTCTTCCCTCATTTTAATTTCAACTAAAGGCATGGTTTATATGATTGATTTCATGATTATGGTTTTTCAACTATTATTGGGGGGTTTGATATTGAATTATTGGTTATGGTTTCCTATGGTTTTAATTATGCTTTTATATGCATTAATGGTGGTTTTGGACAATTGGATTGCATGGTAATGATTTAATAGTCTTTGGAATTGGTTTTGGTTATATTATGCCCCAAGGTGTTTGAAAAATGCTTATAAAAATATGTCCATTGCATTGACTTCTTTTAATGGTACTCTTGCATGTTTTAAACTGGACAAAGGATTTAAGCATGGTTTAAATGATTTGGAAAGGCTAAAGACTAAATGTTTATACTTGTGGAGAATATTAAAGTCTCCAAGTAGATTTAATATGACAATTGGAAGGGCACCTAAGATCCCCTTAACCTAAATGGTTTTACTATGGATATTACTTGCAAGTATGAGGTGGTATGACGATACCACAAATATTGGCCTTGGTTAATAAATGGTAAATGGATTGTTTGGACATGATTTTAATTGGGCATTAATGGTGGGGTGTGTAGCTAAGTCGTAGAAGGTGGTGGTCCTGGGGAGACCAAAATTGAAAACTCATATTTGTCGATATAAGGGGTCTTAATAACCATGTGCATGTGTCATATTTTATATTGGGGATTTACTAGTCATCCTATGGGATATTCCCTGGTCGTGTAGCTACACACATTAGGGCCCTTTCAGCAGGGGGAGCTCAACCCATATAGCTCGTGGGTGGTTAGGACAGCCAAGTTACACAGCCCAGGTAAAGGTTTTAAGTGCATACTAAACCCAATCCCTTTTCCTGGAACTTATATATGTATGGTTATATGCATTATGGATGGTTTTACTTGGTTTTATAACTGGAATTATTTTATTCTTATCCTGAGATTCATGTGAGCGGTCATTCACTAACCCCGTCTACTGGCGGCTGTGGAGCAGAAGATAAAGGCACAAAAATCTTATTCGCCCCCGTAGCAACCTACCTGAGTTGATGGCCTAACTGTCCAGACTTGAAGTGCTTGTCCCTTTCTTCCTCGCAATAACCCCGATGAGGATGACCACATAATAGACAAGGAGGACACAAAGAAATTGATTGACCTCCGTTCGCCTGAGATTGGGCAACCTCTGCAACAAGAATTATCACTACCTTGATGACGCCTATCTCTCGACTATTGTGGGTAAGGAGCACTGGCAGAAAAAGAGCCCGAACTCCCCCACTTATTTTTCTGCCACTTGCCTCCATCTCTATCACCCTGAGACTTAGCACTTTCCTGATTAGAAAACCTACTCCATTTTCCCTGCCTATCCTCAAACTCTGCTTGTTTCCTCTTCTCATCTTCAACCTGCTGTATATAATAATCAACCTCGAGATGTCTATATCTTTAATCAACAATGCAATCTTGCTCTCCAAAATCAAATCTCTATTCAACCTAGAAGCAAAATTCCTGATTCTTGACCTCATATCAACCACCAAATCAGGAGCATACCTCGATAACTGATGGAACTTCAAAGCATATTCCTTTATAGACATCCTCTTTAACTGAGGTTCACAAAATCCTCCATCTTTTCTTCCCTCAACTCTTGGGGAAAGAATCAATCTAAGAAGGCATTAGAAAAAGCCTCCCACACCCCTTCCTCTTCTATGTCACATCTATCCCTATCCCACTCCTCATACCACTGATAAGCAACATCCTTAAACTGATAAGCTATAAAGTTAACCCCTTCTATATTAGTATCCTGCATCACCCAAAATATCTTTTCTATTTCATTTAAGAAGCCTTGTGGATCCTCTTCCACCTTTACCCTAGTAAAAGTTGGAGGAACCGTCTTCATAAATTGACTAACCCTTGTGGCCTCAGCAGACAAAGCACCTGTTGCACCCCCGCTCAGCCTAAGAAACAACTAATTGGGAAATGACATAAATAGACTGACGAAATTCTGTGTTCATTAAGTTTCCCTAAGGTACCTGAGGAGAACTAGCCGGAATAGAAAGAACTACAGCACCATCAGGAATAGGACCATGAGATCGAAGATGTACTACAGACATAAGACGTACCCCTTTAGAATTATCACCAAATGGGACAAAAGAATTTCTTTCTGTTCCAGATCTAGGAGGCATAATCTAAAAGACGAAAAAACAAGGATTAGAGGAGATTCCAGGACTGATAACTCAAGCTTGAAGATAGAATACCAAGAAAGTGAAACATTCCTAAATGTCTTGTAGCCCCCCTCTTATGAGTTTGGTGCACTTTACACCCCTAAAAGAAAATCTACTCGACACGACTTTGTCAACTTCCCATTTGACCATGAACCTAGAGCTCTGATACCAACTTGACATGACACGACCCTGGGCCTTGTTGTAATGGGCATCCCAAGTCCAACCAGGACGGGACTGCCTCCATTACCAACCCAATTTATCCAGCATTAGATGGGATGAATTTTAAATATATAACAAGATAGCATTATTATTCTCATTAAGACTCTAGGGTAGGGTCACAACCGTGACCGACCCAATCGAGTCCATTTATACCTCACCAACCACCCCACCATACCAAAACCAAACCATAGGCCATAAACCAAAGGGAATACCAAAATATAATATGAAAATTAATCCCAAAATGTAAAATGATGGAACAACCAATAATATTGTCCAATAATGTCAGCCCACCATCTTATTCCAATGCCAAGTCCAACACTAATACTGATCTCACCCATACCAACCCCCAGAAGTACCACAAAGCCTCTATCCAAAAGAGTAAACAAATTTGGCTAGGACATGCCACCAACCATGGCAAAAAATAATATCCAAAATAAAAAAAAAATGTCCAAAGAAATCCATAACATGAAATGATGCCTTTTGAAAGGATGAAAAGTCACCACTTCAGTCTAAACGCTGATACCGATCCGCATGCTAAACAGAAGGAGTAAGATGGTTGGTTCCTGCATAAGGATAAAATAATGCCAGTCATAAAACCAAGTAAAATCATCCATAATTCATCCAACCATACATAAAACCATCCATAATGCATACAACCATACATATATAAGTGTTGAGAAAAGGGACTTAATTTAGCATGCACTTAAAACCTTTACCTGGACTGTGTATCTTAGTCGTCCTAACCATCCACGAGCGATATGGATTCAGCTCCCCTACTGAAAGGGCCCCAGTGCGTGTAGCCGTACGACCAGGGAATATCCCATGGAATGACTAGTACATCCCCCAATATAAAATGTGACACATGCACATGGTTATCAAGACCCCTCATATCAGAAAATATGAGTTTTTTATTTTGGTCCCCCCAGGACCGCCACCTTCCACAGCTTAGCTATACACCCCGTCATTAATGCCCAATTAAAATCATGTCCAAACAATCCATTTATCATTTATTAACTAAGGCCAATATTAGTGGTATCATCATACCACCCCTTACTTGCAAGTAATATCCATAGCCAAACCATTTAGGTTAAGGGGGTCTTAAGTGCCCTTCCAATTACCATATTAAATCCACTTGGAAGATTTCCATGTTGTCCACAAGCATAACCATTTAGATTTTAGCATTTCCACCCCATTTAAACCATGCTTAAATCCTTTGTCCAATTTAAAAACATGGAAAAGTTCCATTAAAAGAAGTCAATGCAATTAACATATCTCTATAAGCATTTTATCAAACACCTTGGGGCATAATATAACCAAAACCAGTTCCAAAGACCATTAAACCATTACTATGAAATTCAATTGTCTAAAACCACCATTAATGCATATAAAAGCATAATTAAAACCATAGGAAACCATAACCAAGCATTCAATATCAAAACCCCCAATAATAGTTGAAAAACCATAATCATGAAATAGTAAAACCATGAAATCAATCATATAAATCATGCCTTTATTTGAAATTACAATGAGGGAAGAGAATCATGCCTTAAATCGAAGAATTGATAAAAAGAAATCACCAAAGCAAGCCCCAAAGTAGTTCCTTAGTTAAAACCCTAGCTTCCTTGCCCCAAAAGCTCTTGAGAGGATTATGGAATGTTTTGAAATAGTTTATAAGTGTAAAATGAATAGAATAATAGATTAAATTACCTTCTAAGTGTATTAGAAGCCGTGGGTCCTAATTAGGGTAAGTAGAGAAATGTCCAGAATACCCTCACTTAAATTTCATTAAAACCCGTTACTGGGAAACGACTGATCCATACAAGTCGTACCCTCCTAAACGATCAGTATTCACCACTCGTATCCAAGCCTCAACCCCTGGATAAAACACTATCCAGTATACGACTCATCCAATCAAGTTGTAACCATAGTATACGATCCATACCCATAACCCGTATCCCTGACAAAATGAAGTACTAGGAGGATCAAACACTGCCCACTATTTGAGTCCCTGATACGACTCGTACCAATACCTTAAGACTCACACCTCTAAGTCGTACATATTTCAGTGACCAAAACCATCCCACCAACTAACACTGGTCAGCATACAATAGGACCATACCACTCGTACCCCAATATACAGCTCGTACCCATAAGTCGTATTGAGTTCTGAGAACGGATTTCCAGGACATTTTCTAGGGTCAAACCCTAGGATGTTTCAACATTATAGTATATGAAAGGCATAGGTAGTACAAAGCAGGTCTATAGAATGACATTTGCTAGTGTTATTTATTCAATATGGTTGGAGCACAATGCAAGGATGTTTCAATGCAAGCAACAGCCAACTTATGTCTTAGTCAGGCAGATTATCCAGGATGTGCATCGTAGAGGACTCATCAAACCGAAGTAGCCCAAAAACTACTTGATCTTAATGTGTTACCTACGATATAAGTATTTTAGATAGAGGTTAGATTTTTGTGTGTTCAGTAAATGATGGGACTGCTTTGTTCGTGGTTGCTGATTTCCCTTGCTATATAATGATCAATCGGTAAATAAAATATTTACTTACCAAAAAAAACACTACAAGAAAACCTTTCTTTTGTAGGAAGTTTTTCTCATAAAATAAATTATTAGTTTTCTTTTTATGCTATCACAAAAAATTAAAAGAAAACCTACTATATTTTACGGCAATTTCAAATAAATCTTATAATTTTTTAGGAAGTTTTTTCATGTAAAACCTACCTAACAAATATTCATTTCTTTGTATTTTAGGAGACTTTTAATATATTTTAATACTTAATATTATAAAATAATAATTTAAATGAAAAATATTTTATTTATTATGAAATTTCTTAATGAAGTACAAAAAATTTAAATAATAATTTTAAAGCCCTTTACATTTTTAATAAACAAATAGATAGATAGACCAAACTAGATTAAAGTAGATTGGTAAATAAATAGATAACTTTCTAAAAAATATTTCACGCATATAACATGGGTACCTAATATTTATTAATTTCTTAATGTACGTCTATTTAATAAGTGAAACGCCTAATTAACTAACGGGGTTTTGGATGCTCTCTTAAAAACCCTAATTAGCAAGTTCCTTGGTGCCATTAAAATCTTCCGTTACAATGGAAAGTAGAGTTTTACAGAGAAACAGAAGAAAAATCACACCCCAATTTCCATCCACTTCAATACATCATTCAACTTCAATAATCCCTTCCCTTCCCCACGAAATTGCAATGGAAATACTCTCAAAGCTACTAGTGAAATCACTATTACAATTAAGGTGTGTTTTAAAATCTTGGCTTGCTTTAATCTCCAGCTCTGAATTCGTAAAAATCCATCTCTATTCATCAGCCAACGACAAAGAATAAGAACACCATAGGGTTATTATAAACTTGATATGCATTCTCAAAGTCACTTCTCTCCGTTCCATATTTTACGAACCGGTTACCGAGACATCTAAAATCGATTATCCCATGAAAAGTTACAATATCAAGTGGTGTGATTCTGTTAGTGGATTGATTTGTTTGGATGATAGGGAGAAATTTGATAGACGGGTTAGGATTGACAAGAAATGGCCTAGTTCAAGAGTTAATTTATGTATTTGGAACCCGTCGATTAGGAAGTGGAAGAAATTGCGTAAATCGGGAGTTATGTCGAGGTCGACTTGCTCTCGATCTTTTAGATATGGTTTTGGATATGATGAGTTACGTGATGATTATAAATTGGTTGTTGTTTTTTATATGTTTGATGATAATCTTAAGTACAAGACAAAAAATAAGATTTACAGTTTGAAGAATGATAAGTGGAGAGCAGTTCAGGGTTTTTAGGGAGGCGTGATAAAAGGCTCGGCTAAGTTTGTCAAGGGAAAGATTTAGTGGACTTCATATATAACTGTTCAAGATCACAACTACAATTGTTGCAACATCGTTTCTTTTGATTTAGCAAATAAGACTTGGGATATGGTAGAGCAAACCGGTTATGAAAAAGGCAAATTTGATTTGATAATGGGAGTTTTCGGAAACGATCTTGGTGTACTTAGTAACTATGAGAGAAGTAATTCTGTTGTGTGGGTTATGAAGGATAATGGAGTCAAAGCATCTTGGACAAAGATGTTCACCATCAATTGTCCTGATTATCATGGGAATTATGAATATTATCCACCCTATTGCATGTTGTTTCCCACCTTCTTTTTTCCAATCATACAAGAGTGAAATTTTACTTTTGTATCAATCAGTTTTCATGAAAATACAATTCAAAGGATGATTCAGTCAGACAACCAAAATTTACTGAACTTAAGTGGTGTTTTACGCTGAAAATCTTTGTTGAAAGCCTTGTTAATCCTCTTATTGATATCTGACCAACAAGATAACCATGAAGACTGAAAATTATGTCGTCGATAACTTTAAGTCTTCTTCAGCTCTATCAATTTTCCACAAGCTTTACTTGATGTTCTTTTCATGCACATCCTCTTCAAAGGAAACTTTTTTTCATGCACATCCTCGCACCACCGTAGTCGCTCAGCTTCGATTTCAGCTTCAGATTCAAAAAAGTTGTCTCTTTTCATGAATGGTTATAAATACCTTTTCCTCGGATAAAGGTACGATTTTTGAGTTGAAAATAATCTTCTTCTTCTTTTAAAACTCTCGTGTGATCATTAAATCATTGAGTGCTTTTTTAGTTGAAAAATAATCTTATTCTTCTTCTAAAACTCTCGCGTGATTATCAAATCATTGAGCACGTTTAAAGTTGTTTGAGGTACCGCTACTTTCAGAAAGTGAACCATTTTTTCCTGGGAGGAAAGATTCTGTAACCTCAGGTAGTTGAGGAGAATAAATTCCTTAAGGACACACCATGAAGTCAGTGGACTTGGTTCAAACATTTCTGCTTCATCTTTATTTCTTAAAAGTTTATAAACACTACATTTTGATAGTTCATTTGAACATTCATTGGCAAAAATAACCTTCTGGACCCTTGTACTATGTCGGTTTTGTAAGTTGGACACTTCTACTTAGATGTTTGTCATCTAGACCCTTGAACCTATTAAAAAGCAATATTTTAAACACTTTTTTTGAGAGTGTAATACACTTTTGCCACATCAGCTACCACATCAGCTTCCACGTCATTTTTATTTTTAAATATAAAAAATATTAAATATTAAAATAAATAAATAAATAAACCCCTCCTCCCCTTCCTCTCTCTTCCCTATTTTTTTGATTTGTGTTTCTTCTTCTTCTTTTTCTTATGGTTCTGCCTCTTCTTCTCCTTCTTCTTTTCCTTCATCATTTTAATCTTCTTATTCTTCTCACTCTTTGAAAAAATTGAAAAGAAACGCTCAAAGCATTAAGAGGACAAAAAAAAACACTATTTTTTTCTATTGTTGCACAATTTCTGGCGGTTCTTGAAGCTTTTCGATCACCTGTTTGTCTGTGTTTGGGCTTTGGTTGTTGTTGAAGATGATGATGATCTCAGGATTACTCAATTTGTAGCAGCTAGTGATTAGATTTTTGTTGTTTGTTTGGAAAAATTGAGAAGTGAGAATCGAAGAAGAAAGATTCTTGTTGTTTGTTTGGAAAAATTGAGAAGTGAAAATCGAAGAAGAAAGAAAACCACGTCATTTGTTTGTTTCTTTCTTGTTGATTTTTTATCTTCATCTTCTGATTCTTGTTGGTTGTGTTGATTTGTTTGGAAAAAAAATTCTCAAAGTTCTATTCGATTGTATTGATTTGTTTCTTTTTATGTTGTGTGAATTGTTGTACTTTAGGCTTGAGAAGTTGCACTTTGCAATTGTGATTTTAGAATGGCCATGGCAGCCGATGGGGGACTGGTGGACGGTGGTGGGGTGGGATGGGGGTGGCTGGAATGGGGTTGGGTGAGGTGGGGGCTCGGAACGGGAGCTGGTGGGGTGGGGGGCTGGGGTGGGGTGGGGGTGGCTGGGATAGGGCTTGGACGAAGGCTGGGGTGGGGTAGGGTAGTGGCTGGACGGAGGAGGGGTTTGGGGGGGCTTTTGAATTTTTTTTTTAATTTTTCAAAATATTTTTAAATTAAAAAATTGAAAAAAAAAATTATCCTTTTTTTTATTTATTTTTAATTATTTTAATATAAAATTAGTCAAATATTGACCCCCCCACTCGCACTCCAGGCAAGTGACTACACTCTCCAAGTCTCAGTCAACATTTTAATGCTACATAGGCAAAGTCAACGATCAAAGGGTTTGAAATATTGTTTTATAGTGGGTTCAGGGGTCAGATGAAAAATATATAAGTAGAAGTGTCTACAAAATCGACATAGTACAGAGGTCCAGAAGGTCATTTTTCCATATTCATTTGAACTTGTATAAGAAGGTGTTGAACTTCATTGTAGCTCTTGAAAATTATTCTTTAACTTAATATTGAAGTTTGTATAAAAACATACAGATTTTTGTACCCGCAGAATAACAATATCTTAGACCTGTGACATCTCATAATGAATGACAACACTTTCGCTAAACCTCGGCTCCATGGATCCAATGCATTTGCTTGGTCGGAACCTGCTCGAGACGGTCTCTAGCCTGACACCAATCAGCGTTAAGTCAAGACTCGGACATGTGATAATACTTGAGTACCATTGATAGTAACCATTTTCAAATGGCATAGTAGCCTTTTATGCTAGTATCTTTAATTACCCTTAAGTACATCCTTATATGGGAGAAAAATGGTTTGGATCTTCTCTCGTAAGAAACACCATTTTTAAGCTCAGTCAAAATACGACAACTTCAAATTCTCCATCTTTACTTCAAGTAATTGTCTCTTTATGATACACAATTTATTTTTTATTTCTGATTACCTCATTGATCTAGCTTCAAGAAAGGAGTTTGAATAACCACACTTTACTTGCATTTAACACAATTTTTACGAATTTATCGTAATTACAAAATAACAATTTTTTCGGCTAACAATTTGGTACCATCTGTGGGAATAGGAAACTGCGATATTATCTCGAATTATTGCTCTGACTCTTGCTAGATCATTTGAGCTCATCAACTTAAAAATTACTAGTATGGAGGCACAAATAGCAATTGACTCTTCGATGGCCAACACAACACCCCTCTACCCTTAGATATACCAAATCAATTAGTGCCTTTGACTTGTGGAGTTCAAACACTTCAATCTGACTAAGAGAACGATGCACTCCGCAAATAGGTTGACATAGTCACCCCAGAGTAATTGGGATGTCTCGGAAGAAATAATCAGAGTTGGAAAAGGTTGTTAGTGAAATTTATTTAATAAGTAAAGTTTAGTAATTTACATATTACTTCCTTCGTTTCTAAATAGTTGTTGTCATTTTTATTTACACTCCCCTTTACAAAAAAAATGTTAACTACATACTAAATTGACTAAATTACTCTTATTTATTATTCTTCTCTATTTAATACTTCTATTTTTAACATTGTGTTGATACCTCTCCATGTTTATGACTAAAGGTAAAAGTGAAAAAATTACGTAATTATTCATTGATTTTATGAAATGACAAGTATCCCCTCCGTTAAGAGGAAAATAAATAATAATTTTAATGCATTTTGAATTCAATACACTACAAAATATTAAAGACATTTCAATACTAGTTTAAACGCACGTGCAGTCTTTGATTTTTTGAAATTAAAATTTAATTATTTATTCGATTTTTTTTAACAAAATCAAAATCAAATCAAACCAACTATTATAGATTTTTAACAATGCAAAAATCAAATCAAATAAAGCTCAATTTATTTAATCAATTCAATTTGGTTGATTATTACCTAAATCGTGAACACCTATTGTCAATCTTATAAAAAAAATATATAAAAAATCTGTTTATACACAAATATGAACTAAATCAAATAATATAGTATTATACAATTACATTAAAAATATATTTTCGTCCATAAATATTAGATCTTTATTTTTTCTTTTTTTTTTAAAAAATGACCTTCCTCAAACCTAAATATCACAAATAGACAAGAATAAAAAATTGGAAAAATGACAGAAACAACACTTCAAATTAAAATATTTCTACAAAAATGACCATGAAATTTTAATTTCACTTTCTAACCATTTCAACTTGCTGGCTTGTTCTATACCGCTTCTACGCACCTTCTATACAGTTTCTAAATATATCTTATATATATAAATATTCTATATGAAAATAATACAGTTTCGATACACAATTTATACAATAATTGTACATTTTTTTTACACATTTTATACAATAATTATATATTTTTTATACACTTTCTATATATTTTTTATATATACATATTTGATAGAACTATACAATTTTCATACATATATCTTATATAGATACATATTCTATATAACAATTATGTATTTTTATATAATTATATTTAATAAGTATTTATAAACGATAAAAAAATAGAATATTTTTTCAATTAAAAAATTTATAGAAAAAAAAACTTGAAATGTTTTTAAAAGAGCCGAATGGCCCAAGTTAAAAATTATATCAATATTGTATAAGGACAATATCTGAACTACATAGGTCAAAATGACCCAAATTAAGAAATGGCTATAAAGTAAAAATAGTATACTCGACTGGACACTTTTTAGAAAAATGTCAAACTTGGATTATTTGTTTTAAAAAGTGCTACACAGTGTCCTTTTCCCTACAAAATTACACCATATTTCTATTGATTCAAAAATGTGCATATATATATATATATATATATATATATATATATATATATATATATAAAATACCATTTCAATAAAAAGGAAAAATTAATTTTATTGCTTTCCTCTTCTTAATTGACCTTTGCTTTTCTTTATCCAATATAATAAATAAAATATATTAGGACTCCTTAGTTAAGTCTCCTGATATATCTTTCCATGGAAGAACTCCATAATTTTGAAAATATATTTTTCTCCTACGATATATTTTAGGACTTTTTATGATTTAATAATTTATTAATAATGGAAGGAAATAAGTGAAAAGATAATTTTGTTTATTACAGAATCTTTTAATAAAAGACAAAAAGTTCAAATAATATTTCTAAATCCTTCACATTGTTAATATAGTATAAATATAGATACGTGGTGAATATAATTAAAATAGTTTTAATACAAATAATGTGTGAATTTCAAACATCTTGTTATAATTTAAATTAATTTATTTTGTTAGAAATGTATTATATTTGTTATGAAATAACAACTATCGAAATCATCAAAATGTATAATATCGAATTCGAATTGTATTACAATGCTCCTTTACGTTTAATACAATTTTAATACAAATCACACTCCTTCCACAACGCACACCACCCTTTCCCGTCACGACAACCAAACTCCAGTCAAAGCTCCATAACCACCACCAAACGGACTTGTCAACTCCTCTTTTTCATTGTTTTCGGTGAATCGGCCACCAAACAACTCTCGTCTTCTCCAACGAACTCACGTTGCCAGAACAATTAATAGTTTCTCTACCCGCTCCATTACCAGATCTTTCGTCTTCTCTATTTTCTTCGGTGATGAGTGTAGACATCAAAATTTATGGACTGTAAAGAATCCAATTTCTGTTAGATTTCTTGGAGGCTACTTTACCCTAAATCTAGCTTGGAGGCTACTTTACCCCAAATCCCAAATTACTCCTATATAAAGGGGAAAATATTTTCTTAAAGAGGCATCTTTAATATCCCACAAATTCATGGGATATTAATAAAAGATCAGCAATCTTCAATATCCCAAAAATTAATGGAATATTTATAAAGAGATCAAACATCTTGAATATTTCTGGATAATTTTAGAAACTCATAAAATATCACAAATGGAATCAAAACCCTCTCTTCTTGATAATCAAATACATTGAGAAGATCCACAAATCCTTCTTTCATGGAGATCAAATTCAAATCTTTCTACATTCGAGAAATACGCCACTAACGGTACTCAAATTACGGAAAAAAATCTATGTTAAATCCAAATATTCCTACGTTCGAAAAATACTGTAATACCTCAGGTTTTGAACTCTGAAATTCTCTTGGTATTGTGCTCACTGCTTGGGCTACGACTCAATTGATGAGTCGTGAAGACTCCTCACGAGTCGTAAGGTACTAATCGTAGCTTGACCAATAAGTTTATCCATGGTTTCTGTTGGGGACACTATTTGGAACTCACAAGTCATATGGTGAGGTCACGAGTCATGATAAGGAACTCCTGACCAGTCCTCACGAGTCATGAAGGGACCCGTAGCAACTAGCGATAATTTTTCTGCACTTCTAATTAAAGTAACTTTGGTTATTTACCTCCCTTATACACTTAACTTCCATGACCTAAATACCCTAAGGCACCTTATTTTTCATCATTTAACTCTTCTCTCTCAAATTCCCCAAAAAAAATAAGGCTAGGATTTCTAGGGATTGGTTATCTAGAGCTCCAAATTATGGTTTCTCTCTAATTTCTTGGTATTCTTAGGCATGTATCTCGTACCTAAAATTTATTTTATGAAAAACATGTGATTAATTATGATTTATTTAGATTTACTTATTGAGTTTGAATGATGGGTTTAGGATTTTGAATGACTACTACTTGATTGGTTTTTTCATGATTTTGGAATTGTTCTTTATGCTTTATCTCATGGTTTTTTAGCTGAATTTTTGCATGGGCATGGGAATTGGAATGGGGATCGTGGATTCCCCTAAATTTAAGAATAATGGGATAGGGGTCGTGATTTTCTCAACTTATATAGATTTTTGATATTAGAATTGGTAAAACCTCAACCCACCTTATGAAATTGGTTTGAAACATCGTTATATGCACAATTTAACCACTTTTAAAACTATTGTATTGCATAAAAAAAGTTAGTGAAATCTAAATGGTTTTGAAAGGCTTTAATGGCTATGTTTTGATTTTAAATTGGAGCTTGGAGGTCGTGCATTCCCATAAGTTGGTGGATAATTGGAATGGCATGATTCTATAAGCTTGCAAGCATATTGGTATGATGATACCAACAGTGAATGCCAGAATAAATGATTATTGGTTAATGAATAAGTTATGTGCAAACATTTTAATTGGGCTTACTAGGGGTTATGCAGCTAGTCGGGGAAGGTGGAGGTCCCTGGGGGGACCGATACTGGAAATTATATTTGCTGGCGTGGGGGTCTTCATGATCGTATACATAACTCAGATTCCCTGGCCTACCCTTAGACTTCTCTAATTCATGCGGCTAATATGCACTGGGCCGTTTCTATGGGAAGAGCCGAACCTATATAGCTCGTGAGTGTTTTTAGGACAGTTAAAGCTACACAGTCCAGGTTAATAATTCTAAATCTCATGTTAAACCTTATTTTCTATCCCAATATATATATATATGCATGTATGTGAACATGTATAATGAGTTTGGACTTGATTTTGAAATAACATTATTTTATCCCTATCTTGAGTTATATGCTAGCACTCACCCCGCTAACCATCCTAGGATGCTACATTATTTCATAACGTAGGATTCGAGGATACCTCTTTTACCCTTATGCAGTGTTAGGTGATCCGGGTTCGTCAGTTGGTTCGTAGTGAAGAGGTGAGCTTTCCTCCTTCGGGAAGCTTAGTCGTTCCATCGATTTCATTCTATATTCTAGAATTAAAGCATTCATATTTACATTGTTATTGTCATTGTCACTGTCATGTTGGGGACATGTCCCGACCTAGTTGATATTCGGATTGTTTTAGAGGCTTTTGTAGACAATTGTGGATTGGGATATCTATTTGGAATATTAGAACCTTTGTCTTGGTTTACTTATCTTTCATACGGTTGTTTGGACCACTTCTGCTATTATACTTTATCTTGTTTGGATTGGACAAACTAAGGGGGTGGTCTCCATCCCAAGGTGGGTTTAAGATACCCATCATGGCTAGGCCTGGGGTCGGGTTATGACAAGCTTGGTATTAGAGCCAAATTTTAGGGTCATTGGGTATCCACAAATCCGTGTTAAGTAGAGTCTCTTTTATGGGCGTATAGCACTCCACACTTACCAGGGAAAGGCTATAATACATTTAGGAATGTTTCTCTTTCTTGTGTTTTATTTTGGGCTATAGATTCTGGTGTCCTAGAATTCCTTTAATCTCTACCTTACTTGTATTTTAGAATATGCCTCCCCAAAGATCTGATGTTCGTAGGAACTATACTAGGCCTTCTGTCTTACCTAAAGACAATGTGAATGGAACTCGACCTGCTTATAGAGTACAAACTCAGTCCAGGGTCCCTGCTTTGGATTGTACTGCCCCATATAGAGTTCCACTGATCCCCACTAGACCTTCTCTAGTTGGTGACACTCATGCCCAATCACATCAAGGAGACATCTCTAATATAGATTTTTGTTATTTTATTCATCTATCGGCTTAGTTAGTGACATCTCAAGCTCTTGATTTAGGTCAGGGTGGTTTCGCTGCTTATTCTTCTAAGGTTACCCGAGTTGGTCAGTTTATGAGGTTAAGTCCCCTAACTTTTACTAGTTTTAAGGTTGAGGAGGATCCTCAAGGATTTGTTAATGAGATAGAAAAGAATTTCTGAGTGATGCATACTACTGATGTAGGGAGTGTAGAGTTTACCGTATATCAACTGAAGAATGTGGCATATCAGTGGTACCGAGAATGGGATCAGTCGAAGGGTGATGATGCTGAGCAGGCTATCTGGGAGGATTTTTTTAGTGCTTTCCTTGATCATTTCTTTCCTAAGGAGTTGAGGGAGGCTTAGGATAAAGATTTTATGAACTTGAGGTAAGGTAGGATGAGTATGAAAGAGTATACTTTGAAATTCCATCAGTTGTCTAGTTACGCTTTGGAGTTGGTGTCTAGCATTAGGGCTAGGATGAGAAGGTTTGCTTTTAGTTTGTCTCGTGACTTGGTATTGAAATGTAAGGCAACAATGTTGAACAATGATATGGATATCTCCAGACTTGTGGTTCATATGCAACAAGTGAAACATGAATAGAAGAATCAAGCAAAGATGGGGAATAGGCAGAACAAGAGGTTCAGATATTCAGAGCAAGGTACTAATCTGCAAAGTAGTAAGACATATGGTAGACAGTGAAGCAAGAAGAAGACTTGGGTAACTCTGGTTCATATTCTTCAGCTAGTGCTCCTTATCCTAAGCCTTCGAGTAATCGCCATTTTCAGGATAACAGTGGTTTTAAGGCATAGGGTGCCCAATCTCAAGCTAGTAGAGCTCAGTCAGCCCCATCATATCCTCTGTATCAATTTTGAGGATAACTTTACTGTGGTTAGTATGATAAGGGAAGGAATTGGTGATATAATTGTAGTCAACCTGGTCATATACAACAATATTCTCTGATGTCTAAAGTTGCGTCGAGAGCTAATAAGGTCCCAATAGTTACTTCTTCAGCTCCTATACTAAAAGGTGTTATTTAAGTGCCAAAATTGGCCAAAATCATCTTTATGATCTGGCTACTAACAAGGAACCCTAGGCATCACCTGACATTATTACTGGTATATTACAACTCTTCTCTTGTGATGTGTATTATTTGCTTGATTCGGGGTTTGCCCTTTATTATGTGACTCCTTATGTTGTTGTGCATTTCGATTTTGGTCCCGAGACTATTCTTGAGACTTTCTCTATATTTACCCCTGTGGGTGTTTCTATTGTGCCTAGAAAAGTTTATAGAGGTTGTATGGTGTCTATCTTTCATAGGGAGACTTTGGTGGATTTGATAGAGTTAGATATAATAGATGTTGATGTCATTTTGGGGATGGATTGGCTTCACTCATGCTATAATTCTCTAGATTGTAGGACCCATAGGGACAGCTTCTAATTTCCAAATGAATCGGTAATAAAATAGGAATGGAGTTTCTTAGTGCCTAAAAGAGGTTTATTTCTTATCTTAGGGCCCAGACGTTGATTTCCAAGGGGTCTCTATATCATCTTGTTCGGGTTAAGAATTCTAGTTCTGAGGTTCCCTCTTTCCAATCTATCCCTGTTGTCAGTAAGATTCCTAAAGTGCTTCTTGAGCTTCTTCCTAGCATTTCTCCCGGTAGGGACATAGACTTTGGGATTGATCTACTAATAGAGACCCATCCTATCTTTATTCCTTCATATAGTATGGCTCTGTTAGAGTTGAAGAAGTTTAAAAAGAAGTTAAAAAATCTATTAGATAAGGGTTTTATCCCTCCTAGTATTTCTCTGTAGGGTGCTCTCATGCTCTTTATACGTAAGAAAGATGGGTTTCTTTGGATGTGTATAGATTATCGACAGTTGAATAAGTTCACTGTGAAGAATAAGTATCCTCTTCCTAGGATTAACGATCTTTTCAACCAGCTTCAGGGTGCTAGATGCTTCTTTAAGATTGATCTTTTTTGGGCTATCATCATTTAAATATTTGGGACATTGATAATCCTAAGAATACTTTTTGTACTCGGTAGGGTCACTGTGATTTTTTGGTTATGTCATTTGGATTGACTAACGCTCTGAGTGCTTTTATGGATCTTATGAATCGGGTGTTTAGACAGTGGTTGGATCTGTTTGTTATAGAGTTTATTGATGACATCTTGGTGTATTATAATAGTAAGAAGGCTCATTCCAGCCACCTCTGAATTGTGATACAGACCCTTAAAGGATCAGAAGTTGTATGCTAAATTTTCTAAGTGTTTGTTTTGATTGAATGTTGTGACTTTCCTTAGGCACGTTGTTTCTAGTGTAGGGATCAGGGTGGACCCACAAAAAATTGAGGTGATTAAGAGGTGGCCTAGACCCATGACTTCATCAAATATTCAAAACTTCTTGGTCTTGGTTGGGTATTATAGGAGGTTTGTAGAGAGCTTTTCACCTACTGTTGCTCCTTTAAAAAAATTGACTCAGAAAAAGGTAAAGTTCTTGTGGTCAGATGCGTATGAGGGCAAATTTGATAAATTAAAAAATAATTTGACTTCTGTACCAGTTCTGACCTTGCCCTAGGCTATCGATGGATTTGTGATGTATTGTGATGCGTCCTATGTGGGACTGGGTTGTGTTTTGATGCAGCATAGGAAGGTTATTGCTTTGCTTCTAGGCAACATAAAGTTCATGAGAAGAATTATCTGACTCATGATTTAGATTTAACAATTGTGGTTTTTGTTTTGAAGTTTTGGCATTATTATTTGTATAGGGTGAATGTAGACATCACTTCAGATCATAAAAGACTGCAGTACTGTTTACTCTGAAGGAGTTGAATGTTCGGCAAAGACGATGACTTAAGTTGGAAAAGGACTATGATATGAATCTTCACTACCATCCAGGTAAAGCTAATATGGTTGTTGATGCTCTTAGCAGGTTGTCTATGGAAATCTTATCTCATGTGAATGAAAAGAAAAGAGGATTAGTAAAGGACATTCACTGGTCGGCTAATTTGGGAGTTTGTTTATTGGATTCTGAGGATAGAGGGGTGATTGTTCAAGAAATGGTTAAGTTATGTTTTGGTGCAGATGTGAAGGAGAAGTAAGCTTTGGATCTCATTCTTATGTATATCAAAGATGTCCTTTAATATTGGTGATGATGGTATCCTGAGGTACCAGGTAGGTTGTGTATTTTTGATATTGATAGGCTGCAAGAGACAATTCTGGCTGAGGCTCATGAGTCAAGGTGCACAGTTCATCTAGGTTCGACAAAGATGTACCATGATTTGAAAAAGATTTATTGGTGGAATAATATGAAGAAAGATGTGGCACACTTTGTGGCTACGTACATAGTTTGTCAGTAAGTGAAGGTTGAGCACTTGAGGCCTCACGACATATCTCACGAGATTAAGTTTCCCAAGTGGGGAAGGGTATGATCAATATGGATTTTGTTATGGATCTTTAGAGGTCTCCCAATCAGTATAATTTAATTTGGGTCATTGTGAATAGGATGATTAAGTTGTCTCACTTCTTGGCTATGAGGACTACCTACTCTGGTGAGGACTATGCCAAGTTGTTTATTGGAGATAGTTAGATTGCATAGTGCCCTTGCTTTCATTATTTTATATCGGGGTATATACTTTTCTTCTTACTTTTGGCGTTCATTTAAGAAAGGTTTGGGGACTAAGGTGAACCTTAGCACCATTTTCCACCCTCAAATGGATGGACAAGTAGATGGCCTATTCAGACCTTAGAGAACATGCTAAGGGCTTGTGCGATTAATTTTGGAGGAAGTTGGGTTGATCACTTGTCTCTCATTGAGTTTCCGTATAATAATACTTATCACCTCTAGTTTGGGATGACTCGTTTTAAAGCTTTTTATAGTAGGAGGTATAGGTCTCCCATTGGGTGGTTTGAGGTTCGTGAGACTAGGTTGTTTGGTCTTAACTTGGTTCACCAAGCCATGGAGAAGGTAAAGGTCATTAGGGAGAGACTTAAGATGGCCCAAAGTCACAAAGGTCCTATGCAGATGTGAGGCAAAGGGAGTTGGAGCTTGATGTTGGTGATTGGGTATTCTTGAAAGTTTCTCCTATGAAGAGAGTGATGAGGTTTGGGGAGAAGGGAAAGATCAATCCCCATTATTTTGGTCCATATTTGATCTTAAAAAGAGTAGGGAATGTTTCTGATGAGTTGGAGTTGCCTGCGAGTTTGGTATCTATTTATCCGATTGAGATTTTAGATAGGCAAGTCCGTCGGTTGAGGACTTAGTATGTGACTTTAGTAAAATTCCTTTGGAGGAATCAAAAGGTAGAGGAATCTACTTGGGAAGCGGAAGAGGACATGAAGTCCAAGTATCCGTTCTCATTTCCCACATTGGATGACAATGCTTAAGGTATGATTCCTGTTCTTTTTCTTGTGGCCTTTTGAATTTGTCTTTTGGTTTTGTGGTTGCATTCTTTCTTGTATCATGCTAATGGGTGCCTTGTTTTATAATGTAGGGTTTGATGATACCTCTTTTACCCCTGTGCAGTATTAGGTTAACCAGGTTTATTGGTTGGTTTGTGGTGAAGTTATCAGCTTCTATCCTCCGGGAAGCTTAGTCATTCCATCGGTTTCTTTCTATATTCTAGAACTGAAGAGTTCACATTAACATTATCATTGTCATGGTCGGGGGCATGTCCTAACCTAGGTTATATTCAAATTAATGTAGAGGCTTTTGTGGAAAACTGTGAATTAAGATATCTGTTTGTAATCTTAGAACCTTTGTCTTGGTTTACTTATCTTTCAAATGGTTGTTTGGATTGCTTTTGCTATTATACTTTATCATGTTTGGATTGGACAGACTATGGGGGTGGTCTCCGGTCTATGGTGGCTTGAGATATCCGTCACGGCTAGGCCCGAGGTCGGATTATGACTAATACACTACTGACAGTCGTCGAATTATGAAGAAAATCAAAAGAAAAAAATCAAGGAAGGAACAGAACTGTACCCATTGTTTATCAATAAAATTCTTATTTCTTCATATTTTTGTTTATGGCTAAAATTTATTTTTCATAAATTAAAATTTGTTGGAAATAAACTCGCACGCCTAGTGGGACCAAATATATCCTTCATATCTTCTCTCATAAATCATATATGCAAATATATAGCCGCAAGACCTTAAGTATGGAAGCTCTATGGGTACTTCAAGACTCGTCTTTGAGTTTCATCAAGTGTACACTCCGACAAGCCTTTAAGTATGGGGCATTTGTAAACATAAAAATTTTGTGGGCTGTAAGGAATCCAATTTCTGTTAGAGTTCTTGGAGGCTACTTCATCCTAAATCTAGCCAGGAGGCTACTCTACCTCAAACCCAAATTATGCCTATATAAAGGGGAAGATATTCTTTTAAAGAGGCATCTTCAATATCCCACAAATCCCTGAGATATTAATAAAAGATCAACGATCTTCAATATCATACAAATTAATGAGATATTTATAAAGAGATCAAACATCTTGAATATTATTGGATAATTCCATAAACTCATGGAATATCACAAATGGGATCAAAACTCTCTCTTCTTGATAATCAAATATATCAAGACGATCCACAAATCCTTATTTCATGGAGATCAAATTCAAATATTCTTACGTTCGAGAAATACACTGCTAATGACCCTCAAAATATGAAGAAAATTCATATCAAATTCAAATATTCCTACGTTTGAGAAATACGCTACTGACGATCCTCGAATTACGGTGAAAAATCAAGAGAGAAGAATCAAGGGAGGAACAAAATTGTGCCCATTGTTTATTAATAAAATTCTTGTTTCTTCATATTTTTCTTTATATCTGAAAGTTATTTTCCATACATTAAAATTTATTGTAAATAAACTTAGAATTTGTTGGACGCTAAAATTTGAGACCGAAAAATAATAATAATCTAGACAAGAAAAATATTGCAACAATCATTTTATTGATTTCAATATGTGAGTATTACAATCTCTATAAATCCTCTTATTCGCCTTTTCAAATATAAGTTTAAGGTCTTCGATCTTGATCTTGAATTTGAGCTTGATTTATGAATTTGGATTTGATCTTGACTTATACTTGAATTCAAGGGCTTTTGGGCTTGTTCTTGAATATCATGATCTTGATCTTGAATCTTAATTAACTGGATTTGAATGCTTAATTTTTATAGAGAAATCGTGGTGTTTGATCCACAAGTTTTCTCTTACTTCTTGTTAGAATTGTTCTCCGTTTTCTGAATTATGAGACCTCTATTTATAGTTGTAGGAAGTAAAGGGTGACTTCTTTTAACCAATCAAATTTAAGTGACATGGTGCCTTTTTATGGGGTTTGATTTCACTAGGCTTGCTGCATCATTTTGACATGTGGCGTGGTCTTATTGTCTCCTTCACTAACTTGGCATGCCACGTCATTTGATATGTGGCACCAAATTGGGCCTTAATAATAAGATAATATTTTGAGCTTAGCAAAATGAGTTCATTATTTGTATCCCAAATTAATGAACTAGCCCAGTAGAAATTTGACTTTAATTAAATTCATATTTATTTGAAGTTAAATAATTGATCCAATTATATTGATCCACGATATTTATTTGGATTAAATAATTAAAATTTATATGATGACAAATGCCCTTACTCCATGACTTGTCGGAGTATTTAATTTCTTGGAAACTAGAGTTGAAGTATAAATTTAATTTTAATTGTATGATATTTATTCACGCATATCAAAGTCACACAGGCTAATGAAACATGAACTTGTACTCATTCTAACTTCTGTTTACATGATTGAGGTTATTTGAATTTTAAAAAAAATATTTATATTACACACTTTTGGTGAGGTGTCGACGTGCAACAGGTGTCAATTTCCCTAAAAAGGTCAGTCTCCAATATTTGAGAATAGGTGAGACATTAGTGCAATTTCAGTAGGAACTTTATTCTTTTAATCCTAATAGGAATTACACTGTATCAGCCGCCTTAATATTTTCATCTTTTTATGGGATTTGGACAGTTCCGCTGCCCT
Source organism: Capsicum annuum (assembly GCF_002878395.1). Taxonomy (NCBI): domain Eukaryota; kingdom Viridiplantae; phylum Streptophyta; class Magnoliopsida; order Solanales; family Solanaceae; genus Capsicum; species Capsicum annuum. The sequence goes on along the minus strand of NC_061111.1, from coordinate 158,432,007 downwards.
TTCTACTTCTATAAATATGTTTTATCGGCCCATAATATTGAACTAAGGTTGTTACAACATACAACTCATATCAGTGTGTTAATTGGTAAGCTCTTTTTTCTTCAATCGCTCCTCTATTCTTTGGTTCCTTTTCAAGAAAAATTCCTTCTTTTTTCAGTCAAAGTTAGCAGCTCTTATTGTTACTGTTATTTTTCTTAAGCAAGCAAGAATATTTGAGGGAGTAATTTGATCCGTTTTTGACAATTGAGATATTTTCGTAATCAGGTAAGTATCTTTTTCTTCCTTTTTATTCTGCCTCTTTTTTTTATTTTGTAGAACTGAAACAACAAGCAATATGCAATAATCGGTTTAAGGTGTGAGAGTTTAGCTTTGCCTCCATACACCTTAAGACCGTCCAATTTGACTTCAAGATGATGACTATGCAACAATCGACTTTAAGTATGGGCCCTTTCACCGATGCGCTTATGTAGTGGTCTTCTTTAAGTATGGACTCTTTCACCGATGCACTTAAATAAAGATCTTCTCTAAGTATGGGCCCTTTCACCGATGCACCTATGCAAAGGTATATCTTTAAGTATGGTCCCTTTTGCTGATGTACTTATGCAATGGTCTTCTTTAAGTATGTGTTCTTTCATTGATGCACTTATGCAATGGTCTTATTTAAGTACAGGCTTTTTTACCGATGCACTCATGCAATGGTCAACCTAAGGTGTGAGAGTTTGACTTTGCCTCTGTCACCTTGGGACTTAACAAGTTCGACTTCAAGTATACCTGACTATATTTCACCAAAACCAAACATGGAGGACCTTCCTATCATTTGGTATTTTTGCAGCTATTTTTTTGAGTCTTCACTTTGTATTTGACCAGGATTCTTTTGCTTATGTAGCTTGCAAAGATGGTTCGCTTTAGCAACTACACATCTTCAACCTCCAAAAATAAGTATCTCTAAATATAGGTCGAAGATGATATGATTTTAACCAAGCTATCGACTGGTACTCCAATAGCCGAAAAGTATGCAGATTTGTGGCCACTTATGCAAAATTCTTTCCATATGTTAGATTGGACTTTCGAAAATGACATTGGTGCTAATTGACTGATTAAAATATGATCTCTTTAGAATTCCAACCATCATCAATTAAATATTGTGAGCATTCTTTCTTGCTTAGGCATCAGATAGTCAAAGGAGATATATGTTAGGGAGGTACCCTGAAGATAACTGGTGGACATGACATTTGGACGAGAGCGTACAAACCTTAAAGGCAGCATAAATATAGTATGTTATTTATTCTTCTCTATTTACCTATGATCGAAACTCGAACATATTGCAGGCATTTTTTGAGGCTTTGTAACAGCCTAACTTAGGAAGGAGTCCCACATCGGCAAAACACAGGAGGGATATTGGGTATATAAGTAAGAAAGCCTTTCTCCCTAGTGACACATTTTAAAGCTATATGGGCCTGGGCCCAAAGCAAAAAAATCACTAGTAGGTTGGGTAGAGACAGGGGTATCTCAGGCCGGTGTGGTTCGAGATGCCCGTCACGGCCAGGACCTCGGCTCAGGTCGTGAGAGAATGGTATCAAAGTCGCTCCTGTGTCATCCCTGTCGATGTGGGCTAGAGTTCAAATTGAGTGTAGGTAAATCTCATTAAGGTGGGGCAAACCTCAGTCCTGAGTCTAGGAAAATCTCATTCGGTGGGGCAAACCTCAGCGAGGACGCTGAGTCCATAAGGGGGTGCATGTAACACCCCAACTTAGGAAAAAGTCCCACATCGACAAGACATAGGAGGGGTGCTAGGTATATAAGTAAGAAATTCTTTCTCCCTAGTGATGCATTTTAAAGCCGTGCGGGCCTGGGCCTAAAGCGGACAATATCACTAGTAGGTTGGGCAGAAACAGGGGTATCTCGGGCCTGTGTGGTTCGGGATACCCGTCATGGCCAGGGCCTCAGCTTGGGTCATGACAGGCTTGGTGTCCAATCACCAACACATTGATTACATCAATTGGAGAGCTATCCATATCCCTTTGGGACTTATATGAAATTAGAGGTCTACCCACCAAAGGTCTTCCTTGTAAAGAAGTAATACCCAAAGCAAAGTAGCTTACAAGTGTTGATGAAAAGAATGAGATATTAATCCCTTGTTCTAGTGAATTTTTATTGGTAGGCTTCTAATATCTTCAAGAAGAAGAGACTTCTAATCTGAGAGTTTCTCTAAGCAAGTGGATAAAGTTTTGGTGCAAAAGGGTATTAAGATATAAGTTCGTTCTACTGAGGAAGGAGAAAATATCTGCTCGCTTGAAGTCAACACATAACACAACTGGGATAATTTTGATAGAAGCAACGTGTTCAAGTGCAGATGATGCGATATTTTCTAAACTTGAAGTGAAGTTTGAACATAGGACCGCTACATATTCGACAACATTTCTATTATGTTGGTAGTGCACCTTTGTATTTCCTTCTAAGGATGGAGATTTCATTTGTCCTGAACTTTTAAAATTGCAGCTATGATGGGAAATAAACAAACTTTCAGTCTTGCAGTTTCGATCTTATCCAGCATTTATAATGGTCTAAACAGAATCTATAAATCCTCACAGCTTGGGCACCTCAGAGTATCATTTTCTATTCATTATGTATATGGTTGGCTTGCTTACTACTTTAAGACACATTTTCCACTTTCTAATGGACCATCCATTCTATTGACGGAGGTATATTCTAGTAAAGGTGGGGCAAGGTATTTTGATGGAAAGCTTGCCAAAAAGTGTATCCATCAAGAAGACAGTGTTATTTTATGGACAATGATAAGGATAAAGAGTCAGAGATAAGCAACTTCATGATCCTTCATTTTAACTTTATCCCTTTTAGATATGGAGGCTCATTCATACTTGAGCCATATAGTCCACACTGATTTAACTGTTTGGGTTTTATCAAAACTTCTCTGGAAGATTAGAAGGTGATATTTACATTGCTTCACCATATGAAGGCCTTTGATTTTATTAAATTTGCATATAGCATGGCTCTATATTGAAAGTGAATTTTCCTAAAGCTACACCCAATATGCGAAAATAGTCTTTCACTGTGCATAAATCTTGGTGCGACCATATTCAAGGAAATTTTTTTGAAGCTAACTTGCAATCCTTGGTGAATCCCGTAGGTCCTATTATCGTCACTCCTCAAGAAAATGATAAGTAAGTCCCTATTATGGTTAATCCTCCTGTTTTGAAGTCTAAGGTAGTTATTCCATACAAAGTCAATGGACCTCTATCTGCAAAAGCTCAAAAAGAGGAGTCGCCTGCTCCAACTCAATAGTCTTTCAATAAACCACCACGTCAAGTTAAGAGCGATAGTAGTCATGGAGATCGTTGTTATAAGAAGGTGAAACCGTCTTTGGACAATCCAGGTGATACTAACTCCCATGTAGAGATTCTTGTTAGTGATGATAGTTCATCGAGGACTCCAGCAGTCATTGAAAAGGTAATGACTTAACTCTCTGCTATTTTGTTGCATATGAATCACCTTTATATACCCCTCATATGATTTTTTTCTTTATGTGTGAAGTAAAACAATGTCCAAGTGTTGGAAGATCCTCACCAAAGTAAGCCACAAATAGTAGTGAGTTAGTAGCAGGTCCAGACTCAAGAGAGTTACTTTTCCCATCCAAAGAAGTCACTGTTAATCCTTACAGTAAAGTCAAAGCAAATGTGGAATAAAACTTTTCCCAATGGCCAGCGGTAACCATATCTATTTTTGACGGCTAGATGATTGTCTTAAAGCTTAAAAAGGAATTTATCATGAAAGCCTAGGCTAGTATCCGTACAAAACTTACAAGACTCATTGAGGATCGTGTTTCTTCAATCCAAGATGATATAAAAGTCATACTCAATGACATGAGCGGAACGAGTGCAGATATTTCTCCTTTAAAAAATCTTTTGGGGTCTTTCTTCGATCTTTAAACTTCCTATAACCAAGAACAATCTACTCTTGTTGATAAAACCGCAACGATTAAAAAGTCAGAGCCATATTTAAAAGCCAAAGAGCATCTTGATCTTGTATTGAGGGAAAGAGATGAGAAATATGAAGAAGTATTTGTTACTTGCTAATCTCTTAAGAAGGCGAAGAAGAAGGTGAAGAAATTAAAAGCTAACCGAGATTTTACCAAGCAAGAAGTTGAAGAGGTGGAATCCAAAGTTTTAGCTATTGAGGAAGAGTTTCACAAGTGTTCTAATGTCTTTCTGGCAACAACAAATGCCTCAAATGTTGTAGATAAAAGGAAGCAAGTCTTAGAGGTTAGTTTGCAAAATTTAGTTAATTATAAGTTGTACTTAGATTATCCTTAGGAGATGTTTCCATTCCTTCAAACTTTCTTATCGTTTTCTTTTAGCATTTTATTGAGTAGTTGGATTTATTAGTTGCAATAGAAACTCCTTTTCCTTTATATTGCACATTTCTTTCAATATTCCTTTTGCATTACAAATTTAAGAATCGCTCTCTTAATTGATATGTTAACATTATGGTATTAAATCTTAGCTTTTTTTCTAACTTATTGATCATCATCCTCATGTCTTTGTCTCACAATTGAGCTGCACTTGAAACTTCAGTTTGGAAGCCTTAAGAATTAAAGTTTTTAACTTGCAAACTTGATAATTGCATGTTTGGTAGACTTGCACCCGAAACTATAGGCTTTGGGTATTCCAAATCCTATTAAAAGAGATCCTTTTTGTTTTGACGGGTTTCCCCCACTGAGCCACAAGTATTTGGCATAAGTCCAAAATTTAATTGAAATATATGCAGACTTAACTTTTATATGGCGGATCAAGCGGGAACATGTATTTTTTGACACTCTTGTACTAAACTTAGAATGAAATTTCAAGCACCTACGTACCTCAGTGAAGAGGATCAAGTCACAATGTTGTTCTATGTGAATGTTATTTTATATAATATTATTTTTTTTGTGTCCTCAGTTTTGGCTAGGTCGTCTCTATTGAGGTTTTAAACCTAGCAGACCCTTTTTTTCTTTTTTAGAGTCATATACAATTTATGCTCTTGTGCACCAGGAGTGTACATGCAGTTTATACTCGTGTTGTAAGGAGTGTCATCTTCCTTCACGGATAGTACTTCTTCAAGAACTTGGCATTGATAGGACCAATTTTTCACACCATCTACATCGACAAGCTTATAAGCACTATTTAAATATACTTCTTGTACGATATATGGTCTATCCAACTTTGAGGTGAATTTGCCCCCCAGGCTTTCAAGAAATAATAATGGAGCTCGTTACTGCAAGGACTTGATCTCCAACTTGAAAGCATCTTAAGCAAACTCTTTTGTTGAAAGAACTAGATAGAAGGGCTTGGTAACATTCAAGGTTTTGTTGAGCCTCTAGTCTTTTATCATCAAGAGCTTCCAACTTCAAGGCACAACTTAGCATTTTCTTCTTCAGTGAGCCCTTCTTCAATAGCCAATCTTAAAGAAGGTATTTGACACTTAAGTGGTAGGACTACTTCAACACCAACAGCAAATAAGTATGGAGTATCTTGTTTTAGTGTTCGGTAAGTCATCCTATATTACCACAAAGTTTATTTCATTCATTCATGCCAGTCTAGCTTGGATTTGGAGACAACTTTCTTCAACAGGTTGCATAAAGTCTTATTAAATGCTTCAGCTAAACCATTAGTGGCAGCATGGTACAAATAAGATTTATGCTACTTGAAACAAAAGAGATCACAAATCTTTTTCATCAACTTATTATCAAATGGCTTGCCATTGTCAGTTATTATGTACTGAGGGATTCCAAAATGGTAGATAATATTTACTCGGATGAAGTTCACAACATTCTCCCTTTGAGAGAAAAAACCTCAACCCATTTTGAGAAATAATCTGTCGCGGCTAAGATGTACAAGTGTCTACTAGAAGATATTAGTTGTGGTCCTACAACATCCAATCTCTAAGCATTGAATAGCCAGGACGATGTAGTTGGGTGCAATACTCCAGGAGGTTGATGTATGAAATTCGGATGGAATTGACAAGCTTTTTATCTTCTAGCATAGCCCAAGTAATCTTTTATAATCATTAGCCAATAATCCTATCCTTTTAATGTGAAAATGAAGCTATGGACCAGACTGAAAAGATTCACAAACTCCCGAGTACCACTTCTTGCAAAGCTTGAATTGTTTCTTCCTCTTCCAAATAATGTAAGAGTACTTATTGAGATGATTTTCTATACAATATGTCTTTGTAGTAAAGAAAGCGAGGTGCAAGTTGACAGATGTCAGTCCTTCTTCTTGGATCCTCTAGAAGTATCCCATAACACAAATAGTCAATGATAGGTTGTCGCTATCTTTTTTACAAATTCAGACATGGCGATAAGGTGATCAACCTTACTTTCTACATTTTCATCCTCACTCTGCAGCAGTACTTCCTATTCTTGGTGGATAGTAATTCATATCTGATTCAAAAGAGTTAGGGTAAAGGCCAAGGCAGCTAAGGCATCGGTTTGTCTATTTTCTTTTCTTAGCACATACTGGAGGGTCACTTCTCCAAGCCATCCTATCAACTTTTGAGCATAATCATGATATAGGTGTAGCTTAGGCTTTCTGACTTCGTAGCTTCCCAAGAGTTGCATAATCACCAACTGAGAGTCATCAAGGACTTGTAATTGTAGTTGTTTCATATTAACCACCATCTAAAGTCCGATATTTAGCACTTGATATTCAATAACATTATTGGAACAACAGTTTGTTAGGATAAAAAAGTATGGGATGACCTCTCCTTATGGAGTGACAAACACCATACTAGCACCAACTCCACCTCGATGTGTGACACCATCAAAGTACATCTTTCACGGGGGTTTGGCATTAATAACCATTGCATCTTCATCAGAAAGTTCATCGGTCAGTTCCAAATCATCAGGTATTAGGTGATCTACCAAGAAGTCTCCAATGCTTGGCCTTTTACAGCCTTTTGGGGAATGTACACAATCTCAAACTGTTGAAATGGAAGGTACCACCTTGCCATCCAATCACTAAGGATTGGTTTTGACATCATAAACTTGATGGGATTTTCCCTAGACACAAGACAAACGACATGAGACTGAAAGTAGTGTTTCATCTTTTGGATTGAGAAAGTCAATGCCAAATACAACTTTTTAACTAGAGAATAATTTCTCATTTGGTGTCATTATTATGCTCAGATAGTAAAGAGAGTTTTCTTTGCCTTTACAATTTTCTTAAGCCAGTAGTGCTCTAACTGACCTTTCTTGCGCCGAGATATAGAGTATATATGGTTTTCCAGGTATGGGCGCTGCAAGAACTAAAGGCTCCATTAAGTATGATTTGATACTTTTAAAGGCCCTACTACAAGTTTGGTCCCATTTGAAAGAAACATCCTTCTTCATGAGATGGTTAAAGGGTTGACATTTTTTGGCTAGGTTCGAGATGAACCTTCTTAAATATGCTAACCTTTGTTAAAGGCTCTTTAACTCATGAATATTTAGAGGCTCGAGAATCTTCGTAATTACATCAACCTTGGTCTGATTAATTTCAATTCCTCAATATCGTACAATAAAGCTAAGGAAATTTCCAAAGTAACTCTGAAGGAACGTTGCAATAGTTCATCCTAAGTTGATATCTTCGGAGCAACTTGAATACCATTCTTAGGTCTTTCAAGTAGTCGTCCCTTTTTATTGACTTCACTACTAAGTCATAGACATAGCACTCAATATTTTTCTGGAATAGGTCATCAAAGATGTTTTGCATAGCCCTTTGATAAGTGGCACCAACATTCTTCAAACTAAAAGGCATCATTTTGTACCAATAAATGCCTTTGGGCATAAAAAATATAGTGAGATTTTTATCCTTTGGTGCCATATGAATTTTTTATAGACAGATAAACCATCCATAAAGGACATCGCCTCATAACTAGTAGTAGCATCAATCATCAAATTGGAATGGGAATTGGAAAATCATCATTAGAGCGGGCTTGGTTGAGATCCCTAAAGTCGACACAAACTCAAATTTTTCCATTCTTATTACTCACAGGAACAATACTTAAAATCCATGTGGGATATTTGACTTCACAAATAAAGGCAACTTCGATGAGTTTGTAAACTTCATTTTCAATCAATGGAACTAACTCGGGCCTAAAGTATATTTGGGCTTGCTTAATAGGACAAGCACCATCCTTGACCGCCAACTGATAGACTACAACTTTTGGATCTAAGCTACGCATCTTCTTATAACTCCAAGAAAATACATCTCTATATTCTTTGAGTGTGTCTAAATAAGAAATTTCTTCATACTTCTATAGAAAAGTACATATGTAAGTTGGTCTTGGGTCATTATCGGTTTCAAGATTGACTTTATTCAAGGGATCTATTGTGGTCTTTGCTCCTTCTTCAAGTTTAAATGGATCATCTCCAGCATCTTTATTCTCTTGAGGATCATCATTGTTGATAGATATATGGTAACATCAGGAAATATCTTCCAGCTCTTTATCCATCTTCATTTGAAATAAGATACCATACTCATGTAGGGTTGTAACATGATATGAGGAGCCAACACTTTCTTCATCTTTATCATGATTATTGGTATAAACCACAATATGAGACTTTGCCTTTAACTTCTCCTTGCATGAAATCATAAGTTCTGTCTGTCATCTCATTCTAGAAGGAACCCAACTTTGGAAATCCTTTGGGATTTTGGGTAAAGAGTTCATCATCATGCTTTGACGACCTCTTTAATGTTTGTTGCTTTTCTTCTTATTTAATGGACCTAACCTCTCAAACACGGAAGTTATTGTGGATGATTCTCCAACTCGATCAAAGAAATAAGGCCTTTTATTGGAAGTAGTGGATTTCTCTTTCATAGTGATGTAGTTTCTAACTACCCTTCTTATAGCTATGTGAACTAAAAGTGGCGGCGTGTACCCTGGGGCTTCACATAACTATCTGGTTATATTTTCTGATGCCAGTTTACTCGACCTCGATGGTTCATTAAAAGTGTATCCATCCTTTACAAATAACTTGTAAGCATTTAGATCAAAGCCTTTTTTGTGTGCTTCACAAGGAGTATCATATCTTGTGGCAAATTTTAAACCACAGACTCTCTAATTAGCCTTAAGGATGAATTTATTTCTTCAATCCACCTGATAGGTAGAGTTAGACCCTTTAGTGCATTATCTTGGGCATCGAATGAGTGATCTTTCCCTTCTTCACCTTTGGTACATTACGGAGAATAGGAGTTGCCTTATTTTTCGTAGATGTGATGCTTTCTTTATTCAAAGTAAAGAGAGGCTTCTTGGAGACAACTTTTTTGACAGTCACCATGAGCTTCTTAGATGCAAGATCATCACACTTATTCTTGGTGACATTATCAACCATTTTCTCATTCATGACATAATTCTTCAAGTACAATTTTGCATAGGTAAAGTATGATTTAGCTTCAGTGAATAGCTTATCATCCACTGTTATCTTTTTTTTCACTTCGCCTTCGAGATGATTCAAGAATAAATAGTAAGAGAATGAGATAATTTTTTTCTCGTGTACCCAAGGCCTACCAAGCAATATATTATATGAAGTCTTGGCATCAATACATGCATCAACACGTTTGACCGTAAATCGTTTATATAAACCCCTAACTTGATAGATCCTATGGCCCTCTGACCCATTGATTAAACACTAGGATCATCAAAAGGCTTCAAAAAGTTCATCGATAATGATGCCAAGTTCCTTCATTATGCGAATTAGAAGGATGTTGACTCTAGATCCCTTGTCTATCAAAATTCTATTTACCTTCTTTCCTAGAACATGACCCACCATATACATGGGACAATTGTGTAGGGTTTCAACAAGCAGAAGATCATTATTTGTAAATATAATTTTTTTTATCACATACGTGTGTCCTTGGCTAAGAAAATCAGTACAATTTTCAGAAAATGAAGGAACTTCCATGGGTAGTTTTTCACTCTTTATCCCTTCTTTGCCAGTATTAAAAATAGATACATCAAGGTTGACTTAAGCCGTTTTTGCACGAAACCAGCTTGGTAAGAATTCGTCCAAAGTCACATGATGTCGTGACTTTTGGTGGTGATACTCCACTACCCTCGCCTTCTTTGAAAGCTCAACCAACCTCTGTTTCCTTGATTTCTTCACCATCTTCCTACTAGTTGTCTGCTGGATGACTCTTTTCATACATTCATCTTTTTATGTCTGTGTCTGGTCACCAGAGTCCAATCTACATCACCACCTTCATAAATTGAAGACTTTTCATGCTCGAATAGATTCTCTTTATAATCTTCAATGCATATCTAAACCAGATCAGGTAAGTCAAAAGTGATACAGATTTGATTAGAAGTGGCTTTTTCATCATTTAAAAAGATCTTCTTTTCATTTTTCAATTGCATGACTTTGTCCTTGAAGACAAAAAAAATTCAAAAGGTTACCCACAAGCCTATGATACTTGTAATAAATTAGGTGTCGTGCCCTATTTCGAACCAGTCAAAATAGCACATAACATGTGGTGGATAGTGTCGTGACTCTTGGGTTTCGAAGATTATTTTTTAGAGTCGACACCTAACTTTTTAGGAAAATTGGAAAAAAAAACTATTTTTATGTAAAACTCTATTTTTGGTCAATTAAAAGTATTTTGAGATTCTGAGTAAGGATTTTGATTACTCGAGGGGAAGGTGTTAGGCACCCCTCAGAGCCTATCCGAAGATAGTCCTTAAACTCAGTTTAAGAAAATATTAGAAAAATATTACTTCGTTATTTTCTTAAAGAGGTGATAGGAAAATTTGCTAGTATTTTTATTATTACTAAAAAAATTAAGGTATAATGAACATGATGCTACCATGTAGAGAGTGTAACCACTTGTCCCGGAATGGTTACTTGGGAGAGCTGGGAATAAGGGACGTTGGATAGCCATATAGTCTGAGGATTTTGAGGGAAAAGAAGATTACGGATTTTCAAAAATTGCCTCAGTGTTGGATTAAGATGACACTGGGTGATGACATTAAAAATTATAAAAAATGAGAGTTTTGAGTCAAGTCGAGTTGAGTTTCTTCGCTGGAATCCTGGACGTAGCTAGGGGTGCTTAACATTCCGCTAGCTTTCCCTGATTTGCTACTAAGAGGGTATTTCCACGTTGTATTGCATGTTCCTGCAAAATAGGTAAAAGAGGTGAAAAATACCTGTTTGTTCAAAAAATTGTAAATTGAAATTGTAATGTAGAGAGTGGAGTTCAGATATTCAAACTAGTATTGTCTCCATTTGTGGAGCTCTCCGACTGGCGGGGCAATAACTGAAATGTAAATAGCCTCCGTTGGCTGAGTAACTGCTTGAAAGTAAAGGCCTCCGTCGGCTGAGCAAGAACTGAAATGTAAATAACCTTCGTCAACTGAAATGTAAATATCCTCCGTCGGCTGAGCAGTTGCTAAAATATAAATAGCCTCCGGAGGCTGAAATATAAATAGTCTCCAGTGGCTAAAATATAAATAGCCTCCGTCGGTTGAGCAGTTACTAAAATATAAATAGCCTCCGTTGGCTGAAATATAAATAGCCTCCATCGAATGAAATATAAATAGCCTCTGGCGGCTGAGCAGTTGCTGAAAGTAAATAGCCTCCGTCGGCTGAGCAGTTATTGTAAAATAAAAGTCATCCTTCTGGCGAGCAGTTGAGAAATAAGTGTCATCTGACTGGCGAGTGATGTTTGAAAAGTAAAGCCTCCGACGGCAGAGGGTCACTTTGCTTGCTTATGTACAGTCTTCAAAATGCAAAACTCGACTTTGTTTGCTTATGTATAGTCCTTAAATTAAAGAAGCTCGACTTTATTTGCTTATGTACAGTCCTTAAAATATAGAAGCTCAACTTTATTTGCTTATGTATAGTCCTCGAGATGCGAAAGCTCAATTTTTGTTTGCTTATATATAGTCCTCAAAACACGAAAGCCCAACTTTGTTTGCTTATATACAGTCCTCGAAATGCGAAAGCTCGACTTTGTTAACGTTAGATGGTATTCTCCGATTGTTGGGGTTATTTGACACAGTTAGATGATGATTCTTCGATTACTGAAGTTATTTGACGCAGTCAGGTAGTTGGCTCCAATTGACGGAGTTTTGTTGGGGGAAGTAAATTGCCTAATTTTCTTATGAGGGGCCCTTTTCTTTGTTGCTTTGACTCGAATCTTCAGTGTACCTGCAAAAGAATTCAATCAAAATTCTTAGAGCTGGGGAGAATTAATATAAATGTACATAAAGAGAATAAAGTAAGGGAAGAATATTTAGCTCATGTCTTAGTGGTAAGCCGCATAACTCCCCTGATCCTATCCCAAAGCTTGACTTGATTTCATCTTCCAAATCATGTTTTCCTGCGCTCAAAGAAAAATTCTTAGTTGGGAAGGGGTGTTGATTTGTGTCGACTTGGGGATCCTGGCTTTGTTTATGGAATTCTCCAACACTTCCTCGGTTGCTCGATTATTCCCAAATTTGGAGTCTCAGTAGGTGGAAAAATAGGAAAGTATAGAGGAAAATACATATATGTATATATGTTTTCGCAAATATATTACGTATATATTAAGAATATATAGTAACCCTTAATCGTTTTTAGATTATGACACGTTCGAAAATCTGTTAAGCCTTCATTTGTTGATCGTGACCCATGTAGCCTTATCCTTCGGGTGGAGCTTCTCTGACTGTCATGCTACGACGATTCTAGTGGCGAGATCTCTCATATTCTGAGGCTATACTATGAGCAAAAGAGATTTTCCTAAAATTAAGACCGAACCTTTCAGGTTGCCTACGTATCCTCAAAATAGGAATCAAGTTTGTATGTAGTTCGGGGGTAGAGAAAGAAACATGAAATGCAGTGACCGAGTCTGACTCAGACTTCCTACGTATCCAAGTGGAATCAGGTCATCATGTAGTTTATATACAATGGGAAAAGTGAAAATATGAAGTGTAGTGACCGAGCCTGACTCAGGCTGCCTACGTATCCTAAAAATAGGAATTAGGTCATAACATAGTTCGATACAAAAGATAAAGTAAAATACTGCAATGACCGGGCCTGACTCAGGCTGCCTACGTATCAAAGTGGAATCAGGTCAGGCCGTAGTTCAGTACAATGAAAAGGTAAAAATATGAAGGGACCGAATCCAATGTAGATTGCCTACGTATCCCTCCGTGGGAAGTCAGGTCGAGCGTAGTTCTGAATACATGAAAAGATGATATTTTGGGGGTTTTCTAAGGGGAACCGAACCCTATATGGGCTGCCTACGTGTCCCGCCATGGGAAGTCAGGCTAATACGTAGTTCTGTTACATTAGAGAAAATTCAAAAGTACAAAGAAATAACTACTATTCCTAATGTCTTCAAATGTAGTACTTCTTGATGGCGTCAGAATTGATCGGCTTCGTGTTTACTGTGCCGTCTATCTCTGCAAGTACTACTACTCCTCCTGAAAGTACTCGGTGAACTATGTAGGGACCTTGCCAATTTTACACAAATTTCTCTTTGTTTTATCTTGTTGAGGGAATATTGTAACGCCCCAAAAATGGGTCCCGAGACGTCACATGGTGCTTAGGACCACAAGTGATCCCAAGCTAACCCTTATACTGGCATAACTCATGAGCAACTAAATAAGATACATAAATCTGAACAAAATAAGAGGAAGATAACCCTTTCCTGTATCTGATCAATACAAAACTGAATTCACACTATTACAACTCTGCTTTTACAAAGAAACTGAAACTAAATACATTAACTTTACAGACTATCTATGAAGCCTCTACTAATATTGACTATAAATAGTTGGGAAGCTACTCCAACTATCGTTGATCAATACATATGAATAAGAAAGTAAAGTATATAAATAGGTGCAACTGAAGTCCTCGAAGTAGGAGGACTCATCATCTCATAGGCTGGAATCTGCAACTGTCCAAATCTGAATGTGCATACTGAAACTTGTACCTACATTATGAGATAATGTAGCACATAGACGTATATGTGGATCAGTACTTTGGGAATGTACTGAGCATATAGGGGTGAATGTATAAGTAAAAACATATCTCATAATCATCATTTATAAAAAAATGTATGCTAAATGTAAATGACTCACGTAGTTTGAGAAATCTGATATCTAAAACTCATAAATCAAGAATAATGAAGCATGTAGTATAAATCTCATGAGTCATTACACTTAGGGGTAAAGTGCTTACCTCTATATCTGAAAGCTAAGACTGTAACTTTGAAACTAAATCTCAAGTAAAACAATATTTGAATAAGCTTGTGAGCCTTTACACTTAGTATCTAAAAATCTTTACTGACAAGGAAATCTTTCGAAGATTTAGAAAAAATAACTCATCTCAAAGGAACATACTTTAGGAACTACTCTAAAAATCTTACTATTAGGGAAAAATACTCAAAAGTTGTTTATTTACTTTTTACTAGCAGGGAGGTTCTCTTAACCGACATAAACCATGCGAGCTACATGGAGTCCAATGTTTTGTCCTCCTAAGGAAGAAACTTCACATTGGGGAGAGGCATCATACTCTTTCCAGGGAGTATAACCTCAACTCAGTGATCACTATCTTAGACTCAGGCTCATTAATCTCAATCCTACGGTGGCACGTAGTTCTGGGATATGAAACCGTAGTAACTTACCCAACTCGGTGCTAAATACTACTCCCTTTAATTAGCTACGCTCATCCTATTGGAAATACACTTTAAAAAAAATAATCTCATGGTTTATAGTAAAAACCAAACTCATATATATCTGTAATCTGAAATAAACTCTGAAAAGTGGATTCCAAAACTCAAATGGGATCCGAAGATCAAATCCTTTTATTCAACTCAAAATATACTAATCTCAGGGTGTTCAAAGCACAAGTTCTTGAAATAGAAATACTCAAATTAGGGCCTAATAACCCATTCTTCAACTCATGTAAATTCATAGTAATCATGTTTGTTAATGAACTCAATAATAATTTAAGTCAAAATCTGAAAAATTCTGTCATAGGCATGAAAATATGAGAATAGACATGAAACTTATCTTCAAAATCTCTCAAAACTCATAATCTTGTAAATAGTGATAATGGGTAAGAAATTTCAAATTAGAACTCATGTATAAACATTCAAAATTATAGAAAAACATAAGGCTCAATATGCTTCTTGAACATACTTCAATAATATCAAAATAATAATATCAAGAATCTCAATATCATGATTAAACTCAATTTAGAAATCTGGAAAATTGCATTACGCGGATAAATACATGATAATAGTCATGCAATTCAATATTCATTCGCTTGTAAACTCATAATCATCAAATACTTATAATTAGGTATGAACCCTACTTTCAAATAATAAGATACTTGCTGAAAAATATAATTTTGGGCACAAGGCAAAAGGGTTGTCTTTGTTCATAACCCCACATACCTTAATTGATTATCTTAGATGAGAAAGCTTGAATCTTTGATTCCTATGATGAATTGAATGTTAAAGTTTGAACTTTGAACCCTTTGGATATGATCTTGAAAACATTCTTGAAGTTTCTGGATTAAGAATCCTAAATTCTTGATCTTTTTGTTTAAGAGAAGAAGATGGAATTGATGATTCTTGAGGGAATTGATTAGGGTTGTTCTTGAGGGAAAAATTGGAGAATCGAGGCAAATAATGCCCCAATTGAAGCCTTAGATCGTGTTTTTACAACCTGGGTTGAGGTGGGAAAAGACCCTATTGCCCCTTATTAATTTAAAGCAGAAATTCATAACCCACATCCCGATTTTGCCCTTTAGAGCGATGCGCTAACATCGTGGCAGCCCACTGCCTCACACTAAAATGGCTATAACTTTTCGCTCGGGTACCAGATTTTTGCGAAATTGGTATCGTCGGAAAGCTAATTCAATTATCTATAATTTGGTGGGTATTAATATGGAAAATTCCATGTATATAAAATTTTATACATATTTAAAGTAGACTCTTGTATGATTGAATGCCAAATTTTGGTCGAATCTAATGTTCTTAGCTCCACTTGACTCTAAGTGACTTTTATGAACATTATTCACCTAATAAGGACTTCACATACTTAGGATTAAAGTCATGCCACAAGAATTCAAATTATGGAATAATAGTACGATAATTACACCTTCACCGCGATGCGTTGAAATCACGTTAAGCTACTGTAAAAGGACGAGTGCGAATTTGCACTCTGGCGCGACGCGGTGCTATCGCGTTGTGCCACTGAAAATTGACAATTAGGAATTTGGACCTCTCTGTGATGCACGATTATCTCGGAGGTCCACTGGAATGTGACGATTGCCATTTTCGCATCCAGCGCGATGCGGTGAATGCCCAAGTGGGATACTCCATTACTAAAAATGCTCTAACTTCTTCACCGAGTGTTGGATTTGGGCAAATATGATATCGATGAAAATCTTATTCAATTTCCCACATAATGGAAGGTCTAAATCTAGAAAATTCTGTATGAAATAAAGGTTATTCCTTTTTGAAGCACACTCTTACCATTCAAGGAACAAATTTTAAGCTAGGAAAAACACGGGGTGTTACAAATATCTTCTTCAATACCAAATGTCCTAGTGTAAATCGAAGAGGCTTGAACTTCTTGTTGAATGCCTTCATCATTCTATTTTGATAAAGATGACCATGACAAAGTGCGTCCAATCTCTTTCTATCAATAAGCATCAACAGATCGATCCTGCTACGAATCCATTCAGCATCGTCTAGACTAACCTCCTGGATAACTCTCAATGATTGTATCTCTACCTCTACAGGTATCACAGCTTCCGACCCAAAAACCAGCATGTAGGGAGTTACCTCAGTAGAAGTTCTGATTATGATGCGATATCCAAGTAAAGCATATGGCCGTTTCTCATGCCATTCTCTATTATCGTCCACTATCTTCCTCAAAAACCTCTTGATATTCTTATTTGCAGCTTCAACCACTCCATTTATTTGATGTCAATATACCATGGAATTTTGGTGAGCGATCTTAAACTTTTCGTAAATCTCTCTCATCAGGTCACTATTGAGATTGGTTGCATTATCCGTTATGATTGACTCTAGAATTCCAAAATGATAAGCTAAGTTATTGTGAACAAAATCTTCTACCACCTTCTTGGTTATAGACTTATGTGTTGAGGCCTCAACTCACTTTGTAAAGTAATCAATGACGACTAAGATAAAATGGTGTCCATTGGATGTAGGAGGCTCTATGGGCTCAATAACATCCATGCTCCAAGCAGCAAACGAACAGGGGGAAGCCATCATATTTTGCTTATTTGGTGGAACCCGTATAAAGTCTCCATGAACCTGATATTAGTAACACTTCTATACGTATCGAATGCTATCCCTCTCCATGGTCATCCAAATATATCCAACTCTCAAAATCTTCTGTGCAAGCATAAAACCATTTATGTGGGGTCCACAAGTTCCTGTATGTATCTCCTTTAATAATCTTGTGGCCTCTGTGGTATCGACGCATTGTAGAAATCCTAGGTATGGAGTCCTCCTATATAGGATTTACCCATTGAGAAAGAAGTGATTGTCCATCCTTCTTAAAGTTCTCTTCTGCTTGCTAGTAGAGCCTTCTGGATATTCTCCCGCTTCAAGCAGCCTCTTGATGTCGTAGTACCACGGCTTTCCATCTATCTCTTCATCAACATAGAAAAAGTATGTTTGCTGGTCATGTATCTCCACCTTGATAGGATCGATGTAATTCTTATATGAATGTTGAATCATTGAAGATAGTGTTGCCAAGGCATCGACAAACTCATTTTGAATTCGATGTACGTGTTTAAATTCAATCTTCATGAACCTTTTACTCAGCTCCTTAATACATTGCACATAAGGAAGTATTTTTACATTCTTGATGGTCCACTCTCCTTGCACCTGATGGATCAACAAATCTGAATTTCCAATCACCAAAAGCTCTTTGAAGTCCATGTCTACTGCCATCCTAAGCCCGAGAATGTAAGCCTCATATTCTGCCATGTTATTTGTGCAAGGAAACTTAATTTTTACCGAGATTGAATAATGTTGACTTGTTTCTGAAACTAGGACTGCTCCAATTCCAACTCATTTGAAGTTTGATGCTCCATCGAAAAACATCCTCCATTCATTATATGGTTTTGAGATGTCTTCTCCTGCAAACAACACCTCTTCATTAGGAAAGTAAGTATTGAGCAGCATGTAATCTTGATCCACTAGATTTTTTCCTAGGTGATCATCCAAAGCTTGTCCTTAGACGGCTTTCTATGTCACGTACACAATGCCAAACTCATCAACAAAATCTGCTATTTTAGCAATTTTTCAGTAGGCATTGGCTTCTAAAAGATGTACTTAAGTGGATCCATTTTTTAGATCAAGTATGTGGTATACGCGGAAAGGTAGTGCCTTAACTTTTGCACGCCCTAAGTCAATGCATAACAAGTATGCTCCAACAATGTATACCTAGCTTCATACGGCGTGAACTTCTTACTCAGGTAATAAACGGCTTGCTCTTTCCTCCCTGTATCATCATGCTGCCCTAACACACATCCAAATGCATTATCCATAACAGATGGATGTAACGACAATGACTTTCTGATTCTGGTGAAACCAGTACTGGTAGGTTAAACTAATACTCTTTGATTTTATCAAAAGCCTTCTAACATTCTTCAGTCTATCCGATGGCGGCATCCTTCTTCAATAACTTGAATATTGGTTCATAAATTATCTTGGACTAGGCTATGAACCGACTAATGTAATTGAGTCTTCCCAAGAAACTCATTACATTCTTTTTGGTTTTAGGAGGTGGTAAGTCTCGGATTGCCTTTATCTTGGATGGATCCAACTCTATACCTCTCCTGCTAACAATAAATCCCAATAACTTTCCTGCGAGAACTCCAAAGGAGCATTTAGCTGGATTCAACTTTAGGTCTACCTTCGCAGCCTTTTGAATAACTTTCGTAAGTCATCCAAGTGATCCGAACTCCTTTTGGACTTGATTACGATGGCATCCACATACATCTCGATCTCCTTGTGGATCATATCATGAAAAAAGGGTGGTCATGGCCCCCATGTATGTTGCACCTGCATTCTTGTGTCCAAATGGCATTACCCTGTAGCAGTATACTCCTCATAGAGTGATAAAGGTTATCTTTTCTGCATTATCCTCATCCATCAAGATTTATGGTATCCCACAAAACAATCAACAAATGACTGCAACTTATGCTTTGTGCAGTTATTGATGAGAATGTGAATGATAGGGAGAGGAAAATCATCTTTTGGACTAGCCTTGTTGAGATCCCAATAATCTACATATATTCTTATTTTTCCGTCTTTCTTCAGTACTGGCATGATGTTGGCCAGCCAGGTGGGATAAGTTGTGACCCTCATGAAGTTGGCTTCTATTTGTTTGGTCACTTTTTCCTTAATTCTCAAAATCAAGTTAGGTTTGAATTTCCTCATTTTTTGCTTCACCGATGGGCATGTGGGGTTAGTCGGCAGTCGATATGAGATGATATCAGTGCTTAAATCAGGCAGGTCGTCGTAAGACCAAGTAAATACATTGATGTATTGCTTGAGCAGGTCTATCAATTCCTTCTTCCTTTCAACCTTCAAGTATATGCAGACTCGTATTTCCTTTACAGTTTCTTCATCACCAAAATTGACAACTTCAGTTTCATCCATATTAGGCTTCTTCTGACTTTCGAGTTTCTCGATCTCCTGTGGTAGGTTTTAGGCATCATGCTTTCATCATACTCCTCGTAATCTTGCTCATCGCTCGCATTTTGTTCAACGGATTCGTTACATGTCATAATTGTGGAATGGGGATTTTTATTAATATATGTGCTGAAATGTATAAAAATTGAGTAAAGTAAATAGATATTGAAAATAAAATAAGTTTTGAAAATAAGGACTTTTATTAATAAAAGCACTGGCTTTGAATGGAGGCAAGTAGCAAAAAGAGCTTTGGCATGATTTAAGCCTCGATTGATTATGCAAATAAAATAATTTTTAAAAGCAACAACAATCCCATACTACGAAGACTCCCGTCGGAATAGGGATGGGCTAATGGTCCAATACTGCAGGACTTCTTCGGGCTTGGCATCACGGATGGTGAGCTTCTTGAAATCCATCTTCGGTTCTCTTTTGATTACAAACACAAATAGATTTCCTATTCTTTTAATGATATCTTCATCAACTGTTTGCTCTGAAACTGAGACTTGGGCTGGCACGAATACCATCACTTCAAATCAGTTATTGCAGGCTCCTCTTTAAATGGGCTCATATCCCAAACCTGTAGTACCTCTCTGATGCTTTAGCTGGATTGGCTTGACTATACCATTGGCACTCTATCCTTGCCCCGTCTTGGGCTGATACCTATATTTCGGTATCTCTGAGACGACCATCTTCGCAGCACTCGACATTTTCCCTTCAGTTGGTTCTATATTTTTGTCGATCCTGGTAGCTTACATGATCTCCAGGGCATAGAAAGTGTCTCCATCTAATTCCTCGATGACCAAGACTGAATTGACAGAATAGATGGGATGACTGATCTCTCCATGGATAGTAACTTTTGTGCGACCCCACTCAAACTTTACGCACAGATGAAGAGTGGAAGAAACGGGTCTTGCCATGTAGACTCGTGGCCTTTCCAGCAGTAGGTTGTAGCTAGACGACACATCCATGACCTAAAATAGTATAGGAAATTTTGTCGTTCCAATCTCCAGTATCAAGTAAATTTCTCTGATGACACTCCTTTCTGACACATCAAAGGCTCTAAACTTTACCCGACTCTCCCTTATATCTTCTATATTCACACCCAAATCCCTTAGGGTGGAGAACAGACAAATATTGCAACCCGAACCACCTTCAATTAAAACCCTATTTATAATTATTTTCATGATATCTGACTTCAATATGGAGTGTTTTATTGTGTGCAGGCTCTTCTGGTGGTAACTTATCATCATGGAAAGAGACCGTATTTGCCTCTGCCTCTCGCCCGATTGTTGCAGCCAAAGTCTTGCTAGTGGTCTCCTTTGGTATGCTAACCTCACAAAACACTTTCATCAAAGCATTTCTACGGGCTTCAGAACTCATAAGCAAGGACATGACAGATATGTGGGTTGGTGTCTTTTTGAGCTGATCTTCGACTGAATAGTCCTTGGTTTGCATCTTTTTCCAAAATTCTACAGCCTCAGCATCTGTGATATTTCTCTTTGGGTTCTGATCTTTTCTGAGAACTCTACGATTTGGTTCCTCTGGTGCGTAACACCTTTCTGACCTGGTCATCTCTTGAGCCACAGCAGCGTCTATCATTTTTCCCTTAGCTTCAGCTCTATAGTCCTACGGGACTGCTTTAGTGTCATAGTCAGGCCTTTCAACGATTAATGTGGTCACTACGACTCTCGACAGGTAGGTCTGAATAGTTATAGGCTCCTTCAGCTGAACTGTGATAAACGGTTGTGATGGGGATGCAGTGGCAATTTCTTCTGCATTCTATGTGGGTGCAATAGTTTCTTCCAAATCATACTCCTCCTCTAGAGTAACCATATTTACTTCCCAATTTCCATGATTTGGTAAGGGGTTATTGTTCACATTTGGAGCTGCGGTGGTGCATTTGATTATACCTCTACTTATAAGAGACTTAATTTGATTCTTCAAGCTGTAGCAGTCTTTTGTGTCATGCCCTTGGACTCTTGAGTGATAGGCGCACCGCTTGTTACCATCAAAGTTTCAAGAGGTTGGATCAGGGGCCTTACCCTCAATTGGATGCAACAAACCAGCTTCTCTCAATCTCACAAATAATTGGGCCAAAGGTTCTACAATTGGTGTGTAGGTGCAGGTATTTCTGGCTTCAAAGTTTGGACGTTGTCTGGACGCATAGACTGGTCTATTTTGGTGAACTGGAGCTTGGACAGGGGTGTATAGTCTTGGTGGATTTTGGTATGCTGGAGCTTGAGGTGGATTGTAATGTGGTTGAGTATTGTACACTAGGACATATGCAACAATTTAGGGGTTATTAGGGTAACGATAGAAAGAATTTCCAGGTTGGTAGTATGGTGTGGCGGCTGAGACATCCTCTTTCTTTTTCTTATTACCATTAATGGAACCAAGCTGTATGGCCTTACTTGCAGCTTGTGGTACAGCCATGGATTGGATCTTCCCTAATTTGATGTCTTCTTCTATGAAATCTCCTATCTTGACCAACTCTGCAAACTTTTGGCCCATCATTGACATCATCCTGTTAAAATAAATGCCTTCTTGAGCTCAGATAAAATACTTGGAGAGCTCACTTTCGTCTAGTAGAGGCTGGATCCTGGCAGCCTCGGTCCTCCAACGCCATGCGTACTCTTGAAATAATTTTGAGGGCTTCTTTTGTATATTAGACAATGAGAACCTGTCTGGGGCAATCTCAGTGTTAAATCTAAAGTGACTCATGAAGTCCTTAGCTATTTCCTGCCAGTCATGCCACTTATGGGGGTTTTGTCAGGTTTACCAAGTCAAAGCTTTTCCCGACAAGAATAGTTTCATTCTCAATTTCTTGTTCATTCCCACACTGACCAACTTATCGCAGTAAGCCCTTAGATGTGCATGGGGGACACCCTTTCCATCAAACACATTGAACTTTGGTATTTTATACCCCACTGGCATATCGATGTCTAGATGAATACACAAGTCATCGTAGTGCAGGCTTTCAGTCCCTCTGCTAACTTGTATATTTCTAAATGCCCTCTTTAGGCATTCAAGCTAAGCCGCTATCAATTTTTATTCATTTGATCGGATATCCCTTCCTAACCCCGCATACTGATCAACCTCATACAGAGCCTTAACAACTGCAAATGTTGTGAACGTGGGAGCTTCGGTAGTATATACCGGTGGAAAAGATATCTCATAAGTGACATGTGCCTTAGGTGTGTGCTGCATTTCTGGATGGACCAGAGCGGTAAAGTTCTGAGCAGGAAATGAATAAGTAGGTGCAGTTCCAATAGTGGGTTGAGGAGCTGGTGGTGCTTGAGCATACGGTATGTTTCTTTGGTTAACGGGAATGCCTGGAGGTAATTCAATACTTGGAGTCTTCAACTGAGCGGGAAATCTAGCTATTGTAAGCTTGGTTAGATCCCACATTTGACGGAGTTCCTCTTTTAGGACCTTAATTTTTTGTGCCATATTAGCCATTTGTTCGTCGTTTTGAGTATTTGATGGCCTTTAAGAACTCTCAGTGTCATCCATTTTGTCTTTTGATGAAAAGTTATATCGGGATTCCGCCAGTTTTTCCTGTCGACACAAATCAACTTTCTTTTTTTTTAAAGGATTAATAAACAAAAGGAATAAAGAAAAAAAAAGGAAGCTATGTTAGTTTGGGAGATAATAAAAATGTAACAAGTAGGTAACACATATATACGCCAAGTTGGCGACATCCAAGCGCGTCCTAATATAGAGCCTCTTTTTGTCAGAGGTGGGCCTACGATGCAAGTATGATTAACTGATCCAAAGTTTTAAATCGTACTTAAATTTAGGACAAAGGTATTTTTATTAATCAAAGAGGCAAAGTGTAAAGCCACGGGTTTCAAAGAGAAAAAGTTTGAACTATAGATTACATCATGGTAGGCATATAGCAATATCAGTAGAGGTCATGCAAGACCCTTTAGGGAAAGCAAAAATGAAAGACAAAAGTACAAATAGGTCGTGCAAGACCCTTTGAGAATCAGAGATAGCATATGGGACCTAAGGCCAGCTGGGGGGATCATCATCATCATTGTCTAAGTCATAATAGGGCCCCGGGTAATATTCTGGAGGCCGGTCTGGCTGCTTCCCGTGGTGGTCTTCGTCTGTTCTGCCACCGAAATCTATGGGTCCGTACTCTTCTTATTCAGGTTCCTTCTCCATATTCTCTGTTATTTCTCCCTCATACTCTTTCATCAGGTCCTCCTCTAGATTTCTCTTTGGGTTCTCTTTGGGATCTTTCTCCATCTCATCCATGGGTTCATCGTTTACAGCATGGATAGGTGATCCATGAATCCCGGAATCACCTATTTGTACATGGCAGTAGTCACAGGCCTAAGGTGTATCAGCTTCTCTCGGATCTGATCGGCTCTATGAACGTCTGCAAGTCCCTGAAGTGCCTCATAACTTGGTCTGGCCAGAATGTCTCCCAATCGATACCATGTGTAGTACTCGGGAGTGCAGTATGGGTTACCACTCATTCCCAGACTGAAGATCTGTCCCCACCCATGGACTAGGTTACCAAGCCTCTCCATGGGGATTCTTCCCTCATAATCTACCTCCGATAACGCCAAGTTCGACCATAAAGGCACATTCTGAATTATGCCAAATTATCGTAGAACTCTTATTGGCGTATATGGATGGATTCCTTCCAATCTAATCAACTCAAGGAAATAAATGTAATGTTTCCTTAGCATTACTCGGCCTCTAACCCATGGTATACTCCACTGGATGAGGTTACCGGTGAGATGGGTTAGGAAGACACGCCACTGCTCCTCATTATCCGGCATTTCCCATATAGACACCCTAAGTCTGTGGCTGCGAATCTGGTTAGGACCTGCCTCTCTGACATTGTCCTTGCAATAAAAATATTCCAAATGCCCAAACTTGGAGCATTAGGTTGCAACCTCTGAAAAAGTCATGTCCCCGGGCGCATGCAGACAGGGATCAAAATATCTCCGCTAAAATCATTGGCATAATAGTGGTTCTGACCGATCCTCTGCACATGAATATAACTGTAGGGAGTAGGTGGATGCTGATCTGGTTCTTTTTCATCGGGAATACCATATGCCGAGGAAAGCCACCATAAAGACAATGGCCCTATGTTTTTCACAGTCGATCCTAGTAAAGAAGAACTCCTCCCGAAAATGGTCATAACTCTCCCTCCTACCGAACCTCTCAAAGAGATAATCCAAGCTTACCCAACCAGTCTCCACCATCCTTAAGCCTGCATCGAGTCTCAACCCGATCAAACGTAGAAAACCGCTCCCTGAAGTGTTTTGTGGGGCTAAAGGTACCCGCCCCGCTAATGGCAAGTTAGCCATTTGGCTGACCTCCTCCAAAGTAGGCATGATCTCAAAGTCCATGAACCTGAAGGTAACTGTAGTCCTCAGAACTCGACTAGAAATCAAATATGTAGCTCATCTGCCCTTATCTCCATCAAATCCATCAAAGATCCTAAATGTGCGAACATCTCCTCTCCATGTGCTACTCGAATAATTCCCCACCAATGTCTTAGGATCCGGGGAATGTCATTCAGCATGTGGATGTTGGCAAGGTTTTGATTAATTTCCATCTGTGCAAAGAAATATCCTGAATTTATTACGGTTTTAGCATTCGGATCAATTAGTCATTTCACACATATAGCGTCGTTGGGTTCATGAAGGACCCGTTAACATGAAGGGTAGTTCCCTAATTATGGAAACGATACCCTGGACCATTCCACCTAAGGTTTATGTAGTATGACCTATTTCTAGACTAAGATTTTTTTTCCTAAAAATTTTTTAGAGTGGGATTAAATATTTGCTAGAAGGTGCACTAACCTAACTGCACCAACTCTAAAACTAAAGAATCCAAAGAGGTTTCATAGAAGTACAGTACATCCCTCGCGTGTTCAGTGTGTGAATTGTGTACGACCAAGACTTGATAGGAATAGTGCAAGTGATAAAGTAGTAACAAGTAGTGTTATACAAACAAATAAAGAATGCAAGTTTGGATTTGGTTTGCGTCCTTTCACAGAAGGCATGATATAAAGACGAGCAAGCAAATAACGTAATAAAGTGCAAAAATCCTAAACTAAACATGTCAAGGTTAAAACTAAGTTCAGATCCCCAGCAGAGTCGCCATTCTGTCGCGCTCGAAATAGCACACAACGTATGGTAGCTAGTGTCGTGACTCTTGGGTTTTGAAGATCATTTTTTAGAGTCGCCACCTAACTTTTTAGGAAAATTAGTAAAAAAATATTTATTTTTTTTGTAAAACTGTATTTTTGGTCCATTGAAAGCATTTTGAGATTCTGAATAACGATTTTGGTTACTCAAGGAAAAGGTGTTAGGCACCCCTCAGAGCCTATTCGAAGATAGTCCTTAAACTCAGTTTAGGAAAATATTAGAAAAATATTACTTTGTTATTTGCTTAAAGCAGTGAGAGGAAAATTTATTAGTATTTTTATTATTACTAAAAAATATTAAGGTATAATGAACATGACGCTACCATGTACAAGAAAGTAATGTACATTATATGAATATTTTAAGATATAAAATAAAATATCTTTTATTTTTATAATTGTGATAATATGAAAGAGAAACTTTATTATCCTTAAATGCATAGAGTTGAATGCGTAAGTAATATTTATAAGAATATTAAAAATGTAGAACAATTTATTTAAGACAAATGCGAATATGAATATATCTTAAAGTACAAAAAGATGTAAAATTTTACTTAATTTGTAAAACTTAAATAGATTTAGATTAAAAATAAAGGAAAAAGTAAAATGTGATAATATAATACATAGGCGTAACAAAATTGAAATAATAATAATAATAATGGTAATAATAATAGTATTAATAACGATGATGATGATGATGATGATAATAATAATAATAATAATAATAATAATAATAATAATGATGGTAGTAATAATAATAATTAAAAGTGATAATAATTGTAGAACAAATAATAGTAAGGATAATAATAGTAGCATTGACACTAATAATGAACAATGATAAGGATAAAATATTTTTTATAATAGTGTCAAAAATAATATACCTTGTACGTAGTAGCGGATGATTATACATATACATCGCATTTCCAAACCTTTGAGATCTGAAAACTCGAATGGGCGTTGAAAGATAAAATATAATATAGAGACGTTAGAATTATCTATTGAAAATAAGTTAAAATTGGCTGGCGAACTCCTTTGAGAAACCTGAAAAAGTAGTGACTTATTCTCCTTGCAAATTAGTATTTGAAATTTTTATTTTTGTTATTTTTTAAAGAAAAAAAATATGAAGATTACTACATCCATTTAGTGAGTCGTTCATTAAGGTGATAAGGACAATTGGTCAAATTTTAAGAAAAATTTGCCGGAAGATTTAACTTTACGAGTTAATCAATCAAGGTTTAATTGTGACAACATGATAACACTACCTTATTTAAAAAGGTTGGCACATAACGAAATAAATTATAAAGCAACAAACCAATAAAGTTATCTCAAACAAAGTTAATAACAAACATAAAGTTAGTTGTCATTTTAAAGAAAAAAACGTAATATAATGAATAAATTAAAGGGAAAACGACTAAGGGATACTACATTCCATTTCGAAGTTTGAACTTTTAATTTTGCGAATTCAGGGCTCTTGCAATCCGGATGTTGTGCAGCAAACTAGGGGCTTTGACGTCCAAGAGTTTTATGGTGACAAACTCGACTACAAAACTTCTACTAGGACCGAATCGAAAAGAAACAACAATTTTTAAGGCTTTTGGGTGAATTTTTTACTTCGTGCACCCTGTTCTCTCTGTTTTCCTTTTCACTCTTCTTCAAACTCCCTTTTCTCTCTCGATTTTCTCCCTTTTTCTAATATTTCTCCCCTTCTTTTTCCTTGTCTTTCTTGTTCTCCCCCTTTAGGGTTGAAGAATGTCCTATTTATAGGTCAAATCCGAACTTGAACGTCCGAATTTGAAACCAATACTCAAGAAACAAGCAAGATCCAGATGAAGTTTGACAAACTTGCCTCCTTATCCCCAAAATCTTGCTGACTCTTTACTGTTGCCCGAATTTTTGGGGTGTAGGGGAGATGGGTTGTGCAGAGAATTGGTGAAGTGGCTACTGTTAGTGTTGATGGAAGAGAAGGATGAGGAAAATAGGAGAGAAAGAGAGAAGGAAAAGGAAGAGAGAAGAGGAATTGTTGACAGCTTTTTCTTTTTTTGGAAAATATGATGGATTAGACGTTGTTCCTTGGGGAAGAGAATACACGTGCCTCTCTTCTCAGAGGAAAGATGCATCTCTATTATATTGTTGACTAAAATATGAGTCGTCTGATCGTTTGATCGGATGGTTCAAATTTAATATAAAAATAAATAAATAAATAATAATAATAATAATAATAAATTATTTATATATATAAATGTAATAAATAATTAGAATTTTTGAGACTATCAGACCTGAAACATTAACGGACTAAATTAATTTGTATTAGTCGGGTAATTTTGGACTGGTTCCATCCGATCTTTTGATCGGACGATCCTAAAATATTACCCTTAAAAATAATAATAGCAAAAGATAAGAAAGGAAAAATGTATCTATATATGGATAAAAATATGACAGGTTGATTTAAAATGACTTTTTTGATTCGTTCGATATTTAATCGAACAATTCGAATTTAATTTAAAGAGAAGCGGAATGAGAATAAATAAATAAATAAATATATAAATAGATAATTAAATAAATAATATATACCTACATATAATAAAAATAACTAAAAATTCTGAGATCCTTCGAATTTAAAATAGATCGACGGATCAGATTAAATTGTATCTGTTGAGGTGGAATAGCAGAGCGGACACAGGAATTATACCAAGTTTCGGGCTAACTGTTAGAATCTTGGCTGAAATTCATAAATAAGAATTGGATTTGGACGGAATAAGATAGTGAAATTGGATTATTGTTAGCTTGAATACTCTTTTTCTACTGAAATTAAATTCATCGATGCTTCCTGCTGTCCTAAAAATTCATTTATTTTTTATTTTTCTAGTGAAATTAAATTTATCGTGCCCGACTTAAAATCTCTTGCAATTTAATATTTAACAAAAACATGTGTATATATATACATGTGTGTGTGTGAAAGCAAAGAATATAATAAAATATATGAAAAGCAAGAATATGTGTACGTCTTAAATATACATCTTACGTAATAAATATACATACATGGTCACAATATCGCCCAAAAATAAAGTTAGAAAGAATGCGAATGCGATTATCAAAGATTTTTTTTATTTGTTAAAATATTTAATTATATTTAAAATACTTTATATTATGATAAAATAAAAATAATAAGTAAATAAATAAATTTTCTTTTATTTAAAAATTTGTAGAATTAGAGAACAAAATACAAATCTTTATTATATTTTTCTTTTTTAAAAAAAAATTATTTAGGGCCAAGAACATCGATAAAATTAATTAGAGGAAAAGAGCGAGCCAAAATTGGGTGTCAACATTAGGTCATTGGTTGCAATGCCCCGAAAGTACCCCTGGACGTCCCACGATGCTTAAGACTACTAATAGCCCTAAGCTAATCCTTGATATCTATTCAGCTTTTGGACTTCATGGTAGCTCACATGGTTTATGCCGATTAGACGAATCTCCCATAAGAAATAATAAAAGTAAAGACTTTAGAAACTAAGCGTTATGGCTCACTAAGTTTACTCACATGCATTATTATTTATGTTTTTATGATATTGCAATCTTTTATTTTATTCAAGCTCAGGGTGAATTATTTACGCTTAGTACTAATATCTTAAGGCTATTAGTAGTCTTAAGCACCGCATGACATCCAAGGGGTACTTCCGGGGCATTACATCGGTCCTTCAAGCTTCGTTGGTCCCCTTCATCTCTGGTAGGTCAATAAACTTATGCTCAAGAAGCTCATTACAAATTTTAGCAAGTTCCTTTTCTTGTATCTCGTTTAAAGTTAAATTTTGATTCGAACATGCTCAAAAAATTGTCTTCAAGTTTTGCTTCTACACGGGAGATACATCGACATTCATGGATTCTTTGTTGTTATTTTTAGGGACAAAGTTGTTCCATATTTTTTGTTCCTGCCTATCCTTTCCCCTTTGAGGGTCATGAATAGGTTCTACTATCTTTTCGGAAGAAGACATGCTCAACTTCGTGTCATGAGCACGAGTAGCTAACTCTTCGAATGACTTAATGCCTTGCAAAATATAGAGAAGCTCCCAGCGCATTCCTTGGATGCACATCTCTATTGCAAAAGTTTCACTGAGAATATCCTTGCAGTTTAGGCTCACATTCCATCGATTAATGAAGTCAATGACTGGCTCATTCTTTTTTTGTCGAGTATTTGTGATCTCTACCATGTTTACTGTACGCATTGTGCTATAGAACCAATTTAGGAATTCATGCTCCAATTGCTCCAAACTATCAATGAAATTAGGCTCAAGGTCTGTGTACCAATCAAAGGTATTTTCCATTATGGAACGGATAAATTATTTGACAAGATAGTCACCGTAAGTTTCAACATTATTACATGTCTCAACAAAGTGCACAACATGTTGCTTCAAATTTTCTTTTCCCTCAAATTGTTGAAATTTAGGGGGTTGATAGCCAACAAGCAATTTTAAACTATCAATCCTCGCATTGTAGGACTTGTCGTATGCCAAGGCAAACTTGGTGAAAACATCATACTTGTCTTTAAGGGTGCCTTCGATGAACTCCCTCAATTGATTAATCGGGATCATTCCCTCAAAAGAAACTTGTTTCTCCTTAGCTGGTGATGTTTGTTTTATAGGATATTCTGTCGCGTGAACTTCTGGGAGATTTTCCTGGTGCATGGATGGACTCTCCATCTATTAATTCATTCATCCTATTCACCAACTTATCAATCCAAGCGTCTTGATTCTGCACATATTTGGTTAGACCCTCAATTGTCTTTGTCAGGTTTGTAAGTTGTTTCTCCATAGAAGAGGTGCCAATTACCATTACTTGTATGATCACTGAAGACACTGGAGAGTAACACAGATTATCGCATAAATTGATCTTTAAAATACTTGGATTATGTGATGTAAGTGAAAAGTCGCGTTGGTTGAACGACCAATGTCCTTTGCACCAGAGTATTTCGAATTAGAGTGCTCAAGTAGAGTTAAAGTCTTCCTAAGTGTTTCTGCCACATTGCTTCCTTCTTATAAAGTGCTTGCGTAGGATCTTGATTCTTTTGGGGTTGAATATCCAAAAATTAAAGTTGTCACGGACGACACTTAATGTGTTTGTTGTCCTATCATGTTGGCTTTACACTTGATGTTTATGTTGTCCTATCATGTTGGCCTTACTCCTTATGACAGCTCCAAATCTTACAAAAGTAACACCAATGATGTTCTCTAGTTTAGCAGAGTATTTGGAATCAACAACGTTAGAAGCATTTGATTGATAATTTACCTTCTTGGAAGTTATTTCAGTGTTCTTAAACTTAGATATTAGAAAACTTGAGATGAGAGGAAAAGATTGTCCCAGTGGACGTTCCAGAATTTGTTAGATAATAAAATTCGAGACCAAAAAATAATAATAATCTTGATAATAAAAATATTACAACAATCATTTTATTAGTTTCAATATGTTAGTGTTACAATCTCTATAAATTCTCTGATTTGCCTTTTCAAATATAAATTCAAAGGCTTCGAACTTGATCTTGAATTTGAGCTTGATTTGCGGATGTGATGAATTTGATCTTGACTTGTACTTGAATTCAAGGGATTTTGGGCTTGTTCTTGAATCTTACAGTCTTGATCTTGAATCTTGATGAACTGAATTTGAATGTAAGCTTTGTAGAGAAATTACGGTATTTGATCCAGGAGCTTTCTCTTACTTCTTGTTAGAATTGTTCTCCCTTTTCTGAATTATGAGACTCCTATTTATAGTTGTAGAAAGTAAAGAGTCACAGTGAAGATAAACTTCTTTTGACCAATCAAATTTAGGTGACAAGGCGTCTTTTTATAAGCTTTAATTGTACAAGGTCTACTGCATCATTTTGACACGTGGCGTGGTTTTATTGGCTCATTCACTTGACTTGGCATGTCACATTATTCGTCACATGGCACCAAGGCTCTAGAATAAAATAACATTTTGATCTTAGCAAAATAGACTCATTATTTGTAGCCCAAATTAATGGACTAGCCCAATGAAAATTGGACTTTAATTAAACCCATATTTATTTGGGTTTAAATAATTAATCCAATTATATTAATTCACGATATTTATTTGAAATAATATAATTAAAATTTATATGATGACAAGGAGCTTCAAGCTCCGATGAGCCAGAGCAAACCAACAACGACAAATCAGCCCCCTCTCTTTTTAACTCTCTACATTGTTTTCTCCATGGATTAAAACTCCAAAAATAAATTAAAATCATTGAAATAATTTTTTTGCCAGATCTGAAAAAATCAACATGATGGCTGAAATATCATTTATAGAGAGAAATCGTGAAAGATATAATGGAAAAATGGTTTGACCGATGTTGTTAGTTTACTCTGATTCACCAGAGCTTAACCGAAATAGTATAAAAATGAAGAGACAATGAATTGCGTAGATTGTTGTTGCATTGCTTGTCGGTTGCTCCTGCATCGTGAGTGTCCCGAAAAAGACAAGGAGGACGGGAAAGGGGAGAGACAAAGTGAAAAAGAAGAGGTTTGGTAATTAAAGTTAAAGTCAAGCTATAAATTTTGATAAATTAAAAGTTATATTATACACACTATTAAAATGCATTAAAAGATATTAATTATGTAAAATGTTCTTCACTTTTACTACTTGTCACTTGTTTCTAAATTAAATTATTATATTTACTTGTCACTTTTGATATATCATGTAACACCCTACAAAATCGTCCATGCATTAGCTCGTGGTAATATGCTCTTAGAGTTAGATGACTAGAATAGTGTCAAAGAGACACAGTCTCATTTTTGGCTTTCAAAATGAGTAAAGTTTAAACCATATATAATTTCCCTAATTTTAAATTTTTATCGTATGAAAAATTGAATGAGCTTTCCGTCGATATAAGATTTGCCCAAATTCGATACTCGGGCAAGAAGTTATGGCTAATTTAAGTCTTAATCATAAAACACCATCATTTTGATGCTTGGCGCATCGCGGAGTGGGCCTATTTAGCAATTGTCATATTCCAGTAGCATAGCGCGATTGTGGCGCGTCGCACTGAAGTTTCAGGTCTCAACCAGTGGGACAACACGATGGCTCTGCGTCGCAGTGACCTTAAAAATTCCATTCGTCAATTTCCAGTGAGCCACTGCGATCGTGGCGCGTCGCGGTGGTCCATAAAATTGGCCTCCCAGTTATATTTTTATTCCATCTCATTAAGGGCATATTGGGTATTTTTCACCCCCTTATCATCTTAAATACGAGATTTTAATCCCAAATGACCTCATTATTAATGTTTTCATCAGACACCATCAAGAACACTCCTTAGGGTTTCAAACAAGAAAAATCAAACAACTCAAAATTCAACCGTGGGTTTTAGAAGTAATTGAAGATTTAGAATACCTAAGTCATGGGCATCAAGAATCATCCTTTAATTTCCTAAATAGAGGTACGTGGAGTTTATCCTAAAAATTATATGGGTTTATCAACAGTAGAACATGATTTAAAGATTACCAAGCATGAATTTTAAAGGGGTTTTGGAACTTATGATTTAAATTTCGCATCTTGGGTGTGTTGATGATATTATTTTTTTGGTCTTTAGGCTTTTCCCCCTTAAATTGATTTAAACTTATATGAATATGTATGATTTTGAAGATTTGATTGAGAGCATTATTATTGAAACCCCTTTGTTTAATGATTTAGAGTTGATGAACTTGTTGGGAATGATTTGAGATGCTTGTTTAATGTTTTGAAGGGGATCTTTTCAATATTTAAGTATTTAACATGATTTTTATGATGATAAGAGGGAGTTTCTTGTTATAATTTTGTCCTTGTCTTAAAAAGAAAGAATTGCATATGATTGATATCTTTGACATGACCACCTTGTATATTTGAAATGGTGAAAAAGAGAGTTTCTTGCATATGTTTACATAAGCTTTAAGAAAGAGTTTCTTGAAATGATTTATTGATATGGTAGTCCCAGATTTACGTTTTGAAACAGAGATTATTATATGCTAATAATGGCTCAGAGATGTGACTTGCAAGTCAATGGTAAGACGATACCATATAAATATATGCCATAACAGAGTTAGAGTTTTCAGAGTATGTTTTCAGAGAATACATGTCTTAAAGAGTTAAAAATGGGCATAAAGAGAGTTAGGTGGTTGCCTGAAGAGGGCTACAGTTCAAGTAACTCTTCCCTAAAACCGTGATTTGCCGATCCGGGTATATTATTTTTACGCTGGCGACGATCGTGTAGCCTAGTAGAGTCAGAGACTCCAACCCTTACGGCACACTTGAGTTGGAGGCTTCCCTGTCGAGTCAATGGCGAATTTCATATGGCCCGTGGAATTTTAGAGTTGTAGGCTATACCACCTAGTGCAGAAGTAAAACAAAGAATGTCTCATAGTTCAATGATTTTCTTTTAGAGTCTTTCAGAAATGCCCATGAGATTTCTTACTATATGATATGTTTATGAACTATTTTTAAACTGCTCTCACATATGTTGAATATAAATTATTATTTTGGATTTAATCTACGTACCAGTACATCTGTATTAACCCCCTACCTCCTAGGTTTGGAGGCTCAGTCTAAGGGTCCGCCTAATCAGTAGAGTATCCCAGAGAGAAGTGATCTGTGCAGTGGTGAGCCTTCTTTGTTCCAAAAGGACTGTTATTTCAGATTATGTTATTCCGTTGTTTTGGTCTATTGGGGGCCTTGTCCTAACTTTCAGATAGTTGTTAGATTTTCATATAGTAGAGTTTTCGCAGACTGTTCCAGATGTTGTTTAGTTAAGTTCGGATTTCATTCCTTATTGTTAAACTAAATCCAGCGTATGACCATGTTTCCGTATCAGATTATATTTCTGCATCTCCTTTTATTATACGAATGTTGTGCATGATTACCAGATAGAGTAAGACGTTCGGGCCTTCATGGTTTGGGATGTTCGTTACAGCCAAGCCCCAGTTTGGATCGTGACAAACTTGGTATCAGAGCACAGTTCATGGTCCCAGGGTATCTGCAAAATTGTGTCAGGTATTATCTTGTTTATGGGTATGTAGCGCGCCACACTTATAAGCAGGAGGCTACTAGGCATTTAGGAATATTTGAGTCTAATCTGTCATCTAATCCGTGATCTCTTGCATTTCAGAAAAACAATCATGCCTCCCCATCGTACTAACGATCAGAATGCTCAACAGATGAGGTCCGTCCTACTCATGGGATGAGGACCCAAAACAGAGCTCAGACTCTTGAGATTGATACTACTCCAGGAGTCCCACTTACTCAGACCAACCTACCTAGGGCACCCAAAGCTGTCCGGATAGGGACTAACCACACTCAGTCTCGTGAGAGAGAAGTATCTAATGTAGAATTCAGACAGTCCATTCACATGCTTGCACAGTTGGTATCCACACAAACTCAACGGTCAGAAGATATTGGGTCTGCATCTGTTACGTTTGAGGCTATATGAATAGGCCAATTCATGAGGACAAACCCTCCCAAGTTTACTAGTACTAAGGTAGAAGAGGATCCACAAGAGTTTATAGATGAAATGGAAAAGATCTTTAAGGTGATGCATGTAGATAAAGTAGAGGGGGTTGAGTTTGTAGCTTCACAGCTTAAGGATGTAGCGAACCAATGGTATAACGAGTGGGGAGATTCAGAGAGTGAGCATGCCGAGCCCACAGTTTGGGCCAAGTTCATGAAAGCCTTTCTCGATTGATTCTTTTCTCTCTAGTTGAGGGAGTCCAAAGCCGAAGAGTTTATGAATCTAAAGTGGGGAAAGATGAGTGTCCAGGAGTACACTCTGAAGTTCAACCAACTAGCTGTTATGCTCCAGAGATTACTAGTAACATGAGAGCCCGAATGAGGAAATTTGCATCCGGCCTTTCAGATGACTTAGTGTTTGCATGTCGGGGAACAATGTTGAATCAGGACATGAATTTTGCCAGACTGTCAGTCCACATGCAGTAAGTTGAGGAAAAGAAAAAGAAGATCACTGAATTTAGAGAAAAGGACAGACAGGCAAACAGAGCCAAAATAGCAGACCAGAGCTAATCCAGCAGCAGAGTGGGAATTGGGTTAACAAATGGCAAAAAAAGAAGAATTGGGGTAATGCGCAGTCTACAGCCAGTGCCCCGGTGACCACACCCCCAGCCGGACAGCGCACTCAAGATTTTCAGTATAGCCAGGGGCCGAGGATACAGGGTTCATAGTCTCAAGAAAGTATAGCTCAGACCTCTCAGATATACCCGCACTGTGAGAAATGCAGGAGAAATCATCCAGGGAGATGTCAGTTTGGCGCTATGGTATGTTATTCATACGGCCAACCAGGCCATATCCAGAGAGACTGTTTGGTAGCAAAGGGTAATATTGGTAGAGACAAGTCACAGGCTAATTCTTCTGCACCACCACCACCTCAGAAGGGTGCCACTTTAGCCGCCGAAAACGGCCACAATCAATTGTATGCCTTAACCTACCGCCAAGAGGTAGAGGCCTCACCGGATATAGTTACTGGTATATTATAAATATTTTCCCATGATGTTTATGTGTTACTTGATCCTGGGTCTACCCTTTCATATACGACCCCTTATGTGGCTGTTGGTTTTGGGTTTGAACCCGATGTGATTGCTGAGCTTTTTTCTGTTTCCACTCTGGTGGGGGATTTGTGGTGGCTAGAAGACTATATAGAAATTTTGTGGTCACTGTTTATGGTCGGGATACAGTGGTAGACCTCATAGGCTTAGACATGCTTGATTTTGATGCTATCCTAGGGATGGACTGGCTTCATTTGTGCTATGCCATATTAAATTGTAGAACCCGATGAGTCACTTTTTCTTTTCTAAATGAACCAGAGATAGAATGGGAGGGGCATTCTTTAGCGCCTAGAGGGAACTTTATATCTTTTCTCAGAGCCCGTAAACTTATTTCCAAAGTTTGTTTGTACCATCTTATTCGGGTTAAATATTGTAATACCGAAAGTCCTTCCTTTTCATCTATCTCGGTAGTACATGAGTTCCCAGAAGTCTTTCCAAATGATCTCCCAGGAACACCACCTGATAGGGAGATAGATTTTGGCATTAATTTATTGTCAGATACTCGTCCCATCTCTATTTCACCATGTAGAATGGCTCCAGCAGAGTTGAAAGAGTTGAAAGAGTTGAAAGATCAGCTAGCAGATCTTCTAGATAAAGGTTTTATCCATCCTAGTGTTTCTCCCTGGGGTACACCTGTACTCTACGTACGAAATAAAGATGGTTCCCTTCGTATGTGCATAGATTACCGTCAGTTGAATAAGGTCACAATTAAAAATAAATATCCTCTTCCTAGGATTGATGATCTTTTTTACCAGCTTTAGGGTGCTAAATGTTTTTCAAAGATAGACCTTTATTTGGGATATCATCAGTTGAAGGTTAGAGAGTCAGATGTTCCCAAAACAGCTTTCCGAACTAGATACAATCATTATGAATTCTTAGCCATGTCTTTCTGGTTGACTAACGTCCCTGCAGCCTTTATAGATCTTATGAACAGGGTGTTTCATCAGTTTCTAGATCTGTTTGTTATAGTTTTCATTAATGATATTCTGATTTATTCTAAGAGTGAGGAGGACCATGTCAATCACCTCCGAATCATTCTTAAAACTCTCAAAGATAATGAGCTGTATGCGAAATTTTCTAAGTGCGAATTCTGGCTTAATGTTATTGCTTTCTTGGGGCATATCGTGTCTAGTGACGGGATTAAGGTTGATCCCCAGAAGATTGAGGCAGTGAGAAAATAGCCCAGACCCACGACTCTAATCGATATTCGGAGCTTTTTGGGTTTGGCATGGTATTATAGAAGATTTGTAGAGAGTTTTTCTTCCATGGATGCACCACTTACTAAGTTGACTCAAAAAAAGGTGAAATTTGTGTGGTTTGACT
This sequence comes from Capsicum annuum, assembly GCF_002878395.1. Taxonomy (NCBI): domain Eukaryota; kingdom Viridiplantae; phylum Streptophyta; class Magnoliopsida; order Solanales; family Solanaceae; genus Capsicum; species Capsicum annuum. The sequence continues at coordinate 158,394,217 of NC_061111.1, read as the reverse complement.
CCCGTGAGAATAGTTTTAAGAAGTTAAAAGATAGGTTAACAATTGCTCTTGTTTTGAGTCTTTCGGAAGGTACGAAAGGGTTTATTGTGTACTATGATGCGTCCCGCGTGGGGCTTGGGTGTGTACTTATGCAGAACGGTAAGGTAGTGGATTATGCATCCAGGCAGTTGAAGGTACATGAGCGAAATTACACCATCCATAACTTGGAGTTAGCGGCTGTGGTGTTTGCACTTAAAATCTGGTGGCATTATCTTTATGGGGTGCATGTTGATGTTTTCACTGACCATAAGAGTTTACAGTATGTTTTCTCGCAGAAAGAATTGAACCTCAGTAAACGGCGCTGGATAAAATTGCTAAAGGATTATGACAAGAGCCTGCACTATCATCCGGGCAAGGCAAATGTGGTAGCTGACGCCCTTAGCAGGTTGTATATGGGTAGTTTTTCTCATGTTGAAGAAGGGAATAGAGAGATGGTAAAGGATATTCACCGACTAGCAAATTTTGGAGTGTGACTCTTAGATTCTGAAGATAGAGGGGTAGTTAGCTAAATCATCCCTTTGTGCAGAAGTCAAAGAGAAGCAGATTGAAGATCCTATCTTGATATAGATAAAGAAAGATGTGGGTCAACAGAAGGTAATGTCCTTTGAAATTTGTGGTGATGGTATTTTGAGATATCAGGGTAGATTGTGTGTGCCAGATGTAGATGGTCTGCGGAAGAGAATCCTTGATGAAGCTCACACTTTGAGGTATGTTGTTCACCCAGGCTCTACCAAGATGTATCATGATCAAAAAACCATTTATTGGTGGAACAATATGAAGCACGATGTGGCTAACTATGTCGCCAAGTGTTTGAACTATCAACAAGTTAAGATAGAACATATGAGGCCTGGTGGTACTTCCCAAGAGATTGACTTGCCCTTATAGAAATGGGAAATGATCAATATGGATTTCATTATGGGACTTCCGAGGTCCCAAAACCAATATGATTCTATTTGGGTAATTGTTGACAGGCTGACCAAGTCAGCACATTTTCTGCCTATGAGGATCAACTATTCGGGAGATGATTATGCCAAGCTTTACATTGAGGAGATAGTTCATTTGCATAGGGCACCTGTATCCATCATATCTGACAGAGGTACGCAATTCTCTTCACAGTTTTGAAGGTCTTTTCAAAGGGTTTAGGTACCCAAGTGAACCTGAGTACTACTTTCCACCATCAGACTGATGGGCAAGCTGAGCACACCATTCAGACCCTTGAGGATATATTGAGGGCTTATGTAATTGACTTCAAAGGTAGCTGGGTAGATCACTTGTCGTTGATAGAGTTCGCTTATAATAAAAGCGACCATACCAGTATTAAGATGGCTCCATTTGAAGCTTTGTATAGGAGAAGATGTAGATCACCAATAGGCTGGTATGAAGTGGGTGAGACTCGATTGTTCAGGCCTAATCTTATTTATCAGGCGATGAAGGACGTGAAAATTATTAAAGAATGACTTAAAACAGCCCAGAGTAGACAAAAATCCTACGCCGATGTTAGGAGAAGAGACTTAGAGTTTGAGGTTGGTGATTAGGTGTTCCTCAAAGTCTTCCCTGTGAAGGAAGTTATGCGATTCGGGAAGAAAGGTATGCTGAGTCCTCGCTATATAGGGCCATACCATATTTTGAGAAGGATAGGTGGAGTTGCGTACGAGTTAGAGTTGCCTGCAAGTTTGGGTTTTGTTCATCCGGTATTTCACATATCCATGTTGAAGAAATATATTGGAGACCATTCATTAGTGTTGCCTGTAGAGAAAGTCAAATTGACAGACTCCTTACCCTATGAAGAAGAGCCCGTGGCAGTCTTGGATTGCCAAGTTAGGAAACTGAGGAGCAAAGAAATAGCCTCGGTCAAAGTGTTGGGGAAAAATCAGAAAGTTGAAGAAGCAACTTGGGAATCAGAAAATGACATGAGAGATGGATACCCAGACTTATTTAATCCAGTGAATGACAAAATAGAAGGTACGATCCTTGTCTTATTCTTTTATGGCCTTAGTGTACCTTAAATCGTGCTTGTATGTGTTCCGTGTCATCATTCGGGGATGAATAATCCCAAAGGGGGATAATGTAACACCCTACAAAATCATCCATGCGTTATCTCATGGCAATATGCTCTTAGAGTTAAATGACTAGAATAGTGTCAAAGAAACTTAGTCTCATCTTTGGCTTCCAAAATAAGTAAAGTTTAAACCATATATAATTTCCATAATTTCAAATTTTTATCATGTGGGAAATTGAATGAGATTTCTGTCGATATAAGATTTGCCCAAATCCGATACTCGGGCAAGAAATTATGGCTAATTTAAGTCCTAATCATAAAACACTATCATTTTGGTGTTTGGCGCGTCGCAGGGTGGGCCTATTTAGCAATTGTCAAATTTTAGTAGCATAGCGCGATTGTGGCGCGTCGCACTGAATTTCCAGGTCCCAACTCGTGGGACAACGTGATGGCTCCACATTGCGGTAACCTTAAAAATCCTATTCGTCAATTTTCAGTGAGCCACCGCGATCGTGGCGCGTTGCGGTGGTCCATAAAATTGGGCTCCCAGTTATATTTTTATTCTATCTCATTAAGGATATATTGGGTATTTTTCACCCCCTTATCAGCTTAAACACGAGATTTTAATCCCAAATGACCTCATTATTAATATTTTCATCAGAAACCATCAAGAACACTCCTTAGGGTTTCAAACAAGAAAAACCAAACAACTCAAGATTCAATTGTGGGTTTTAGAAATTGATTGAAGATTTGGAATCCCCAAGCCGTGGGCATCAAGAATCATCCTTTAATTTCCCAAATAGAGGTACATGGGGTTTATCCTAAAATTTACATGGGCTTATCAACACCAGAACATGATTTAAAGATTATAAAACATGAATTTTAAAGGGGTTTTGAAACTTATGATTTAAATTTCGCATCTTGGGTGTGTTGATGATATTATTGTTTTGGTCTTTAGGTCTTTACCCCTTAAATTGACTTAAACTTATATGAATATGTATGATGTTGAAGATTTGATTAAGAGCATTATTATTGAAACCCCTCTCTTTGATGATTTAGAGTTGATGAACTTGTTGGGAATGATTTGAGATGCTTGTTTAATGTTTTGAAGGGGATTTTTTCAATATTTAAGTATTTAATATGATTTTTATGATGATGAGAGGGAGCTTCTTGTTATGATTTTGTCCTTGTCTTAAAAAGAAAGAACTGCATATGATTGATATCTTTGACATGACCACCTTGTGTATTTGAAATGGTGAAAAAGAGAGTTTCTTCCATATGTTTACATGAGCTTTAAGAAAGAGTTTCTTGAAATGATTTATTGATATGGTGGCCCCAGATTTACGTTTTGAAATAGAGATTATTAGATGCAAATAATGGCTCAGAGATGTGACTTGCAAGTCAATGGTAAGACGATACCATATAAATATATGCCATAATAGAGTTAGAGTTTTCAGAGTATGTTTTCAGAGAATGTATGTCTTAAAGAGTTAAAAATGGGCATAAAGAGAGTTAGGTGGTTGCCCGAAGAGGGCTAGAGTTCAAGTAAATCTTAACCTAAAACCGTGATTTGCCGATCCGGGTATATTATTTTTACGCTGACGACGATCGTGTAGCGTAGCAGAGTCAGAGACTCCAAACCTTGCGGCACACTTGGGTTGGAGGCTGCCCCGCCGAGTCAATGGCAGATTTCATATGGCTCATGAAATTTCAGAGTTGTAGGATATACCACCTAGCGCAGAAGTAAAACAAAGAATGTCTCGGAGTTCAGATGATTTTATTTCAGAGTCTTTCAGAAATGCTCATGAGATTTCTTACTATATGATACGTTTATGAATTGTTTTTAAATTGCTCTCATATATGTTGAATATAAATTATTATTTTGGATTTGCTCTGCATACTAGTACATCTGTATTGATCCCCTACCTCCCAGATTCGGAAACTCAGTCTAAGGGTCCGGCTAATCAGTAGAGTATCCCAGAGAGAAGTGATCTGTGCAGTGGTGAGCCTTCTTTATTCCAGAAGGCCTGTTATTTCAGATTATGTTATTCCGTTGTTTTGGTCTACTGGGTGCCTTGTCCCAACTTTCAGATAGTTGTTAGATTTTCTTATAGTATAGATTTCGCATTCTGTTCCAGATGTTGTTTAGTTGAGTTCGGATTTCATTCCTTATTTTTAAACTAAATCCAGCGTATGACCATGTTTCCGTATCAAATTATATTTCTGCATCTCCTTTTATTATGTGAATGTTGTGCATGATTACCAGATAGAGTAGGACGCCCAGACCTTTATGGTTCGAGATGTCCGTCATGGCCAGACCCTAGTTCGGGTTGTGTCATATCAAGAAAAAAATAGGATCTTTTCTGCTTTACCTTATGATTAATTGTTTATTCTCCAAATCATTTTCAAGATATAATATTCTAAATATCAATTTATAGGGTGATATGATAAACTAGTTATATCAAACATTATTTTATTAATGTTTTTGTCAATTCAAAATGTGACAAGTAAAAAATGAATAAAGAGAGTATTAACGAATATCTATTTTTTTTTTTAATAAGGAGTGTATTTATTAATTTCTTAAGGCGAATGGTCTGATGGACTTTGTACTTATCCGAGTTTGTAAAGTAGATACTTCTACTTACCTTTTTGTCATTTAAACCTTTCAATACATCAAAATACAAGATTTTAAACTCTTCTTACTCAAATGTGGCATTAGATTGTTGAGTTGGCAAAATGCGTGTCTACACGCATTTTTAAGCGTGTGATTAAGTATTCTTTATTTAAAAATAATAAATTCTTTAAAAAATAAATAAAAGAACACGGGGGGTCCCCCATGCCCCAACCCGTTAGCACGCTCCTTATCCCTTACCCCGTTCAGCGCCCTCCATCATCCCCCGATCCCCTTACCCATCCCTAACCCCCACGTAACACCACCACCAACCCCAAGCAATACCATTACCACCACACCAGTCAACCTTTCCTCCCCTCGCCGTCCCCGTCCCCCACCACTACACCAGCGACCCTTTCCCCTTCCCTCCCCCATCCCCCTCCAACCACAATAGCCAAACCATTTTCCCCTATATTTTATAATATATAAATTTTAATTTATATTTTAAATTAATTAAGTTATATTAATATGATATAAATTGTTATCTTAAATTTTTAAATAATGATGGAGATGAGTTTTATTTTAAAAATAAATTTTTATTTTTTATTTAATGGTATAGATGAATTTTCTTAAATAATAGTAGAGATGAAATTTTTTGTTTTTGAAGTTTCTTATTATATGATATATAGGCGAAATCTCAAGTCAAAATTTCATCTTCGTTGTTGAATTTTTTGACTTTATAATATAAATTACGAGATTTTATAATTTCGAATCGTAATTTTATGATATATAAACTTTGATTTATATTATAAATTGATTAAGTTATATCAATATGATATAAATTGTTATTTATATTTTTTAAATAATGATGGCGATGACTTTTATTTTAAAAAAGTAATTTTTTAATTTATTATTTTATTGTTTGTTTAATATTATTGATTAATAATTCAACAAATTAATTAGTGAAGATATTATAATATGTTATTGATTTATGTGATGTGTATATGATATAGATATGATGTGACATTCTTTTAGGGATAGTGAGTCACACACATGATCAAAAGGTTTTAAAATCTTAAATTTTGATGGCGTGAAGTGGTAAGATGACAAAGGATTAAGTAGAGGTGTTCACTTTACAAATAAAAATAAGTACAAGGGACTAGAGACCATTTCACCATTTTATCAATATGAGTTGTGGTGCAGAAACTCTCAAGTTTGAGCTGTAGAAATCCTGTTGGAGTGTCACTCCAGTGAATTTAAATTTGTTAAGCTCCAATGCGGACACCGAGCGGGAAAAAATAAAACTAAAAGGTTTTGGATACTCTTTTAAAAAGCCCTAATTAGCCAAGTTCCATGTCGCCATTAAAATCTTCGGCTACAATGGAAAGTAGAGCTTCAGAGGGAGAAGAAAAACCACACCCCGATTTCCATGCTCGTCAATACAGCATTCAACGTCAATAATCCCTTCCCTTCCCCACGAAATCGCAGTGGAAGTACTCTCAAAGCTGCCAGTGAAATCACTATTACAATTGAGATGCGTTTCAAAATCATGGCTCGCTTTAATCTCCTGCTCCGAATTCGTAAAAATCCATCTTCAATCATCAGCCAACGACAAAGAATACAACCATGTTATTATAGACTTGATATGCATTCTCAAAGACTGTTCTCTCCGTTCCATATTTTACGACCCGGTTACCGAGGCATCTGAAATCGATTATCCCATGAAAAATTGTGTAATATCAGGTGGTGTGATTCTGTCAATGGGGATTTGTTTGGCCGGTACGGAGAAATTTGTCGGACCGGTTAGGAATGACAAGAAATGGCCTAGTTCAGGAGTTAAGTTATGTATTTGGAACCGTCGATTAGGAAGTGGAAGAAATTGCCTGAATCGAGAGTTATGTCCAGGGTGATTTGCAATCGTTCTTTTAGATATGATTTTGGATATGATGAGTCACGTGATGATTATAAGTTGGTTGTTGTTTTCAGTATGTTGGATGATAATACTAAATACAAGACGGAGATTAAAATTTATAGTTTGAAGAATGATAAGTGGAGAGCGGTTCAGGGTTTTCAGAGAGATGTGATAAAAGGCTCGGCTAAGTTTGTTAAGGGAAAACTTTATTGGACTTCATTTTTAAGTGTTCAACAGCACAATACTATAATAGTTGCAACATTGTTTGTTTTGATTTAACAAATAAGACTTGAGATATGGTAGAGCAACCCGATTATGGAAAAGGCAAATTTGATTTGATGTTGGGAGTTTTGGGAAGTGATTTTGACATACTAAGTAACTATGAGAGAAGTCATTCCGATGTGTGGGTTATGAAGGATAATGGAGTCAAAGCATCTAGGACAAAGATGTTCAACATCAATTGTCCTGATTATGATGGGAATTATGACTATTATCCGCCTTATTGCACATCGTTTTCTCCATTCTTTTTCCAATGGGTGAAATTTTACTTTTTTATCGGTCAGTTTTCATGATATACAATCCAAAGGATGATTCACTCAGACAACCAAAAGTTACTGAACTTAAGTGGTGTTTTACGCCGGAAATCTTTGTTGAAAGCCTTGCTAATCCTCTTATTGATAGCTGACCAACGACATGATAACCATAAAGACTGAAAATCATGCCATCAATAACTTGTAAGTCTTCCTCAGCTCTATCAATTTTGCACAAGCTCTAGTTGATGTTCTTTTCGTGCACATCCTCTTTTATCATATATCGAACAAGACATTGGATATCTGTGAATCTCTAACCATATTTGCTTGTAAAAGAAAGATATTCTCCTAATATCCATTAGCCTATAATTTGTTTTTGGTTCAGAGAATGAAATGGGGACTGAAAAAATTAATATGGACTTTTGTTGTAATTTACAGAATTGAGAAAAGGAAGAAGAAACAGAAAGAAATGAATCTGATAGAAGAGAGTAGAGCCAATGTTATTTCATTTAACTCACTTTGAAGCATGACTACAAGTATTCCATTTATAGGCTTGTTAATTATCCTGTCATTAGTGCTAACTACTTAAATAACTTTGAGACTCATGAACTAATTAACTGACCATTAACAGCATTATAAGTTAATTAGATACAATGACAGAAATGCCCCTCCTTGTTGATCAGCTCACTTTAACTTTCCTGGCTCTTGTAGTTTGGCCTAAGTTGCGCGCAGTGGCAGAGCCACCTTGTGATTAGGGGGTTCATCCGAACCTCATTCGATGGAAAATTATACTATTTCTATATAGTGAAAATTCTTTTTTATGTATATATAATTGATGTTGAACCCCCTTCAGCTAGTTCGTGTGCCTATGTTTTTCGATTTTGAACCCCCTTGTTGAAAATTCTGGCTCCGCCTCTGGTTGCGCAGACTCTTCACTTTCAATGCCACACCCGTGTCGGGCTCTCCAAACATATTCTGCTTTTTGAGAATCCATTACGCACTCGCTGACATTTTTGAAGAGTCCGAGCAACATAGATTTTGGCTACCTCTAATAAAAGAACGCCAGACATGAAAACAAATGTGTCAACATTGAATATAAGTGTTGCGAAAGAAACTAGAACTAGGATTTGGTATCTGTGGAAGGAAGTAATTTGGAAATTACAATAAACAGGAGAAGGAATGTGCTTAATTTGAAGTCAAGTTCCCTATTTTCTTGGCATTTTTGCTTCCTTTATCTGGATACTTTTATTTGCATTCCTTTTCCTTTACAGGATGGTTTCAGATTTCTTTTGGCCGCCTAGGATCTATGTCCAATTAACATTTTAAAAATGATCAATCCCTTCCCTGTTATAACCTCAAACACAAAATTGTCAGATCTTAGACCAAACAAGGAAGCAAAAACACCCAAGGGTGTGGCCTAGAAGTGGGTTGAGAACCTGAGGTCTCAGGTTCAAAGCCCAGAGACAAAAAAGCCACTAGGTAATTCTTCTCATGTCCTAGCCATGGTGGACAGAGTTACCTAATATTTGTTGCTGGCGGGAGGTGGCAGGCATCTCGTGAATATAGTCGAGGTGTGCGAAAGCTGGCCCGGATATGACCGTTATAAAAAAAAGGAAGTAAAGTAAGAGTAGGACAAATTTCTGCAATGATGAGGATACAGCTGCTCGCCTTGACAACAATTTTGTTTATGAGTTCATAAATGTATACACACTTGCCTCCTGCAACAACTTTCCCTTTGCCTTAAACTGATTATGTTGAATAGAGGCAAACATATGTATTTTATTATATGTATATATTTTAATTTTTTTCCCATACGTTTTGTTTTTAGTCAAGGGTAACTTTTGTATTCACAAAAAGCTCATTATCCAAAAAATGGTGAGAGTGACTTTTACAACCACATACTATGTGGTACATCCTCATAGGGGACTGCAAAAACATAGAAGACTTTACAAGTTACCTATGAAATCAACTAGAGCTATCGTATCCTCCCCCAAATTATGTTTGCTAAAATCTTCTAGATTTGTTATCTACAATCTTCTAGAGTTGTTATCTACTTATAAGTTAGTAGAATATGCAGAGAACTTTCGGTGCTAGATAAACTAGCAGTTTTATAATATTGTACTGAGATTGACTTAGTAGGTAGTTGTGTGTTGTCTCGCTTTATTCTTTCATACATTTATTTTTTCTTATACTTCAATTATTGTATTATTTAATTGTAGTTACGGTTTCTTATACAGAATGCTTCGTCATTCCTTGTTTAGTATTTTGCCTTGGTTTCTTCCCTCCTGTTATTTTCTTGAACTGAGGGTCTATCAAGAACAACCTCTCTACCTCCCAAGGTAAGGGTAAGATTTGCATACACACTACCCTCCCCGGACCCCACTTGTGGAACTATACTAGGTATGTTGATGGTGTTGACTGAGATTGACTTAAACTGAGGATATGTGTAGTTAGTTAGAATTCACGTAGGCTATCTCAACTTGCTTGTTATACTGAGGTATAATTATTGTTGTCGTTGTAACTTGTTGACCTGGTATTGTTTTAATGTTCCTGTGAGATACTAGCACTCTTTAAAGGATTAGAATTGGCACATCAACGGCGACTCGTACCCCTGCAAATTAACATTGACGCCTCAGAGGTTATCCATAGCCTTTCAACTATAAACTCTGCTAACAAATTTATTTCATGACTGCACGTCATTGTTCAGCTGCTTGAATAATCCAGCAGTAACAAATGTATTCAGGGAGCAGAACCGAGTAGTGGATAGGCTGGCAAAACATGGGAGGCTATGACACTTCACTCTTTCGATGTCTCTTGGGGCACCTACTTTCGTCACAAAGATGATCTGGGAAGATGCAGAAGACAAGTTTCTTCTTTCAAATCGAAAGGCACATGGATGCACCAGCATCCCCTCTCTACCCTTCTTTTGTTGTACATCATCTGATGTAGCCCCTCATGTTAACACTTTTTGTAATGCCTTTCCTAGTAGTCACTTGTTTTCCATTCCTTTTGTAATGACCCTATCATGAGCCAGCCAGCTGGGGTTTTAGCACCAGCTAATGTTGTAACTATGCCAGCAATGGCTCCATGTACCTATGTTTAGTTTTTAATATAAGCTTCCTTTGCACCAAAAAAGTTCTTGTGCGTTGATAATCAAAAAAGATGTCAAAGGTGAGCATTTCGGTGATCCTTCTTCTCATATTTGTCTTCTGCAGCTGAAAAATGTAGGCAATTGGTCGGAGAAGGATCAGCTTCAAGGAGCAAGAGCGAATGATTTACATTCATAAACTGCTTTGACATGAGTTACGGATTGTTAGGCTGTGTTCTCAAGGAACTAGTGAAGATATACTTACATTCAAGCAATCCAAGTGCACAAAGTAAGGAACGAAGCAACTAAAGGTAGCAGTCCAAGTAAACCTGTCCAAAGGACAAGTGCTTGAAGATGCAGTGAGATCAGCGCAGCAAGTTGGAAATGCTGCGGCAACAAGAGCATTTTTACAAGCAAAACTCATAATGGGGCCAATGGTGTCATCTGGATTGGAGTTTGTTGAGACTCCATATGTTGGTGGCACCTTGGTGAGGAAGTTATTAGAAGTGTTGAAACATTGTTGGGGTCATATATTGGAGAAATTATTGAAGCAAAAACTAGGTGGTTGGGTTTTCTCATGGGAAGCAAGTTTGGTTGTTGGATTGGTGGGAGGTCTAATGCTGTATGATGTGGGAAAAGGGCTGCAATTTTTGCTTCACCTCACGAGGACTAATAGATTAATGGAGAAAGCAACTCACTCTTCTTTCCATTTCTTTCTTACAGTGTTTTTTGGTTTAGTCGGCGACATCAAGGTTGTTCTCGTGTGTTGAAGCAATTGAGGAATCACAATTGATCATCTAAGAATGAGATGAGGTGAAAAGAATATAGTTTCGTGTTTTTAATTTCATAAAATATTATTTCACAACCAATGATGTCCTATCCCTCTTGTTATTCGAGGAAAATGATTGATATATTTCTTCCGTGGCAAATGGTGGTGGCTAAAATTTTCTTTTTCCACCACATAGTGGAATCTTGACTTTCACATTTCACAACATAGTGTTGACAGAATTGGAATTTTAATGTTTTCTCAATAATTTCTTGTGACATAATACTAAAAATGTCATTTTACTTGAACTTCGTTGGCATGAATTTTAGATGTGCACTAGTAGATACTTAAATTTATATATACATGAAGTTTTTTGGCATGATAGAAGTAAGTTGTCATATAAGACAACAAATTTATCACGTAAGACGTCATATAAGATTCAAATATTTATATTTATAATCTATATCTAATCCAATCTAAATCTAATCTATCTATCTAAATTTAATTATTAATTAAATATATTAAAAGTGTGAAAGGCCTAAGAAATGTCGTTTGAACTTCTTGTCCTTCGTTAAAAGTCTTTGTTTTCGACAAAATCATCTTTTCACTATTTTTTTTAATACTTAAGAATTAAAAATTAATTAAATATTTTTATGATAAAACTTTTTCTTATTAGAAGTCCTTAGGATTAATTTACCATTAATTTTTTTATTAATTTTAGAATTCTAAATCAACTAAATTTGATTTATAAAAGATTTGAAAAGTCTAGAAATAAACATAAAAGTGTTAAAAAAATAATAATTAAGAAGTACTTATTTGTTAAAAGTTTTAAGTACATAATAAGAATGTAATCAAAACATAAAAATGATGATTTAAAATATATGTGTGATTATTATTATTATATTAAAATGTAAAGAATCTTTAAAAGTGATTTAAATTTTACACTTCATTAAAAATTTCTGCAATAGATAAAATTATTTAATTCTAAATAATCAAATATTACACATGCAAGTACATACTAGTATATATAAAATTAAATACTTATCCGTATGCACAACACCTAAATATGTTATTGCAAGCCAAATTTCTTTAAGCATTTTCCGCTTGCACTAAAGGCAAAATGACATTTTGGACCCCTGTATTATATCGATTTTGTAAGTTGGACACTTCTACTTACATGTTTGTCATCTGGACCCTTGAACCCACTAAAAAATAATATTTTAAACACTTTTTCGATGAGTGTAACACACTCGCTCACATCAGTTGTCATGTCATCTTCCACATCTCTTCCATGTCATTTTTAAATATAAAAAATATTAAATATTAGAATAAATAAATTTTAAAAAAAAACCCAACCCCACCCTTCTATTATTTCTCTCTCTAGCCTCCCATTTTTTCTTTTTTTTTTGTTCTTAATTCTCTCGTTCTCTTATTCCTGTCTCTCTTCCAGTTTTCTTTCTTTCTTCTTAATTGACAATTCTCTATTTCTTCTTCTTTTTCTTATTAGAAAATATTGCGTTGGCTAAGAATATTTGATTCTTCTTTTTTAACTTTACAGTAATTTAAGGATGATGATTTTTTATGATCCAAAATTATGATTTTTGAAGAGGTAATTAAACGGTGATGATTGAAATGCAATTGAAATTGAAATTTGATTCCAGAATCTGATTTTTTATGATGATTTTGTTAGCAAAATTTGATTCCATAATAAAATTGGAATGTAATTAAAATTTGAGGATTTTTTAAATTGATTATATGGTGTTTCGTTTGAATTGATTCGGATTTGATTAATTGAAAATGATGATGGTTGAAAGAAATGATGGGTTGTTGGTTAGAAATTTCTGAATGGAACTGGGGGCTGAGATAGAGGACAGGGATAGGGTGGGGAGCCTGAACGGGGCTGGGATGGTTTTGGGGTATTTGTGGTGGTGGTGGCAGATGAACGAGGAAATTGTTGTTTTGGCTGAACGGAGAAATTGGTGGTGGCAGGTGAACGGAGAAATTGGTGATTTGAGACGGTGTGATAATGGGTTGACGGTGGTAGACGGCGTGGTGATGAGAAGGTGGTTGACGGCGTGGGGGATGGAAAAGGTGGGGGATAGGGGAAGGTGGTGGACGGGGTAAGGTGGCGTAGGAGACGGCAGGGGCGGGGATGTGCTGGAACAAGGGAGGATGGATTTTTTTTTTTAATTTATTATTTTTTAAAATTATTTAAATATTATAAAAAAATTAATTTAATCACGCACCCAAAAAATCTCGTGTGATCACGCATTGTCCATCTCAGCATTTTAATGTCACGTATATAAAAAATATTTAAAATATTATTTTTTAGTGAGTTCAAAAATTTAGATGACAAATATATAAATTAAAGTGTCTAACTTACAAAACCAAATCTTGATAAAAATAAGGCATCACATGCCTCGGCGTTCCCTTTATTTAAAAAGGTTTAAAAAAACTTTGGAATCTGACTCGTCATCAAATGGCTGGATAGCGTGAATGTGAATAATAGAAAATTTAGAAACAGTCGCCATGAGCCTTCCCAAAGTCTACCATCGCTTCTCTTTACTCTCTCTTCACTCTCCTTCTCCCTCTCTACTTACTAAATCCCTCTTCTTCACTTCTTCTTCTTCTCTCCCTCTCCCCGTCAAACGCCTCCACTCTCCGCCGTTGCTCCGCCCGCATTCTAGAAGATTCGTTTCCGGGAAGCAATTCAAGGCTAAAATCATCATGGCTTCATCCAAATTTCATCATCTTGTTCCCGTTAACGCTGTTACGGCTGAGTGCGGCGGTACTGATACTGGCTCTGATGGCCCTGCTTCTGTTGCTTATGACGACGGTACTTTGGAATGTTCTTATTGAATAATTCAGTTCTCTTTAATGCTGCTTGTTGACTTTAATTCTTGATACTAACTACTTCGGGGCGAAGCTAGTTATCCGTGTAGAGATAAGTATGAGATTCAGAGAACCATCACTTTGTCCAGAAAGATAAAAAAAATTTAGTACTGGAAAATGGACCGGAATAATCAGTTAGTAAATGATTACGAAGGGGCTAAGCTAGTTATCCTTGTGGAGATAAGTATGAGATTCACAGAACCATCACTTTTGTCGAGAAAGATAAAATTTAGTACTGGAAAATGGACCTGAATAATCATTTAGTAAATGATTAGGAAGGGGCTAAGTTCCTAACTTGATGGAGGTTTGGAGGAGCTTTGATGAATAAAAGAAGAAGAATTGGTAGAATTCTTATAGGTGATGCCAATGAATCCTGTTTTTGTTAAAAATGAGAAAATTAGACTGCCGTTGAATACTGCTATTTAACTGTTTAGTTGATACATTGGAGTTAAATTAGTTGTTCACGAAGAGATAAGTGAGTGATTTAGAGTGAGTTTAGTTTGATTTAAAAACAGTTCTTTTTATTGGAATGGAGTGTACCTGATTTGAGTGGAATCAATGAAGGGGGATTTGTGTAACCGATCCAAACTGGAGTGGAATGCGGTGTTGTGGATTTATTGTTTCATTTATACTAGCCATTTAATTCTTGAAGAAGGGATTTGGGTGTGATACTCTTTGATTTTCATTCCTGCAAGAATTGTTAGCATCTAAAAATTCTTTGAATGTGCTACTGGAGAAATGATTTCCGTACATCCTAAAATGAGAAACACAAGGAAAAGGAGAATCTTTTCCAAATTACACATACCATATCTTAGGGCGTAAGACAACTTGCATTTAAACGAACTCCTTTCTATGAAAGGATGTGCTTTTTGTTCTTCACCTATTAGGCAATTTAACTTTCTATTTAAGTACCTTCAGTGGATTTTTAAGTTGGAAAGCTTTGGATCTTAAATGAAAGTATTTCTATATTGCTTGTCCATAATAATAAAGTTGTTCACTTTTCTCCATGCCCATAAATAAATCCTCTTCATTTGCATCATGTATTTACTAATCCTGTCACTACTCAAACTTTATGTTTACATTGGGTATTTACCTTCCATAGATAAAACCAGATAGACTGATTAAGTTAATTTTTTTGGGGGGTGTGGTAATGTGTAAATTTCATAAGTTCATTTATTTCCCCCCTTTTTTTTCATTGCCCTGGTTTCCATTTTTCAATACTCTAACATGTTTACATACTCTTTTAACTCTTTTTTTCTTTCTTTGAATATAATTTGCATAGTTTGCAAATGGTGATCAAATCTTCTTGTTTCTCTCATAAACTTCACCAGTTCTAGAATCAGCATCAGCCACGGGATATCGTCTTCCTCCCTTTGAGATTAGGGATATTGTTGACGCTCCACCACTTCCAGCACTATCATTCTCTCCATTAAGGGATAAAATACTGTTTCTTAAGCGGAGATCCTTGCCACCTTTGGCAGATTTAGCAAGACCTGAGGAGAAGCTTGCTGGAATACGCATAGACGGGAAATGTAATACCAGGAGTCGCATGTGAGTAATGATGAAGCTTCTCATGATCTCTCCTTCAAGCACTCAAGTGCTGGAGACGCTATGTTAGGTTATTTTATTTCCTCTGTCTGTATAATTGGTGTATCTCATGTTCGTTACACAGATTAAGGACTCCTTGCTGGTATAGTGCGTCTTTCTTTCTTTTTTTTTTTTTTTT
>NC_061111.1:158366710-158378554 GCF_002878395.1 Capsicum annuum | reverse complement strand
TTAAATACTAAAAATAATGGAAAAGAGTCAGATTTGCCCTGTACTCTCACAAATAATCTACATTTGCCTTCATTATACCTTTTGGATATATTTGCCCTTGCCATCCAGTTTTATGGCCATCCCTCATCAGTTAAAATCCAAACCCCACCTAAATTTCTTCACTTAAATTTACTCACCCATTTAAACTTCTGTCCTGCCCTCCTGACCCACTAAAAAGATTAAAACCCAAATGCTTCATTGTTCATCCATGAGATATGATTTCACACTCAATTCTCATCCAAAGTAAAACCCAACTTCAGTTATAGCAATAGGTTAAGAGTTTTTTCAATAATTCTTATTTATTGTACTGATTTTCAAAATCAAAAAAATTATATAAAAAAATAAAATAAAAAAATCTGGAACACTTACCTTTCATCTGAAAAAGTAAACATTGCTATATCACAATATCTGCCTAAAGTTTACATATTTCCATCATCTACTTAGGATCAAAAACAGGAATAACGAGAATAAAAGTTAAATATTTTAATAATCTTAAGAGACTAATTATGCAATATAAAGAAAGTATTTCACTGAAGTTTGCAAATAAAGAAAAAATAGTTGAAAAGAATAAACATTGAGAACAAAAAACGCAGCTACTCTTAGGTTTTTAAAATTGATGCCATATAAATGTTTTGTTTCTTTTTCTTTAGCATAAATGAATTGAAAAGGAACTTTTACAATATTGAGTCCTATCATAATCTTATATGCTTTCCGGGAAAGCATGAAAAGAAAGATAGAGATCAAAAGTAAATAGAAATAATCTAGAATATAAGATTGAAGGTAATTGATTGTATCCCCTAGTTAATTGGTCAAAGGAACCTATAACTTTTTACTTCGGTAATTTCTTTCAAATCATATTTTCAAAAAAGTTGAAGGTCTATTGAAAACACTCTCTCTACCTTACAAAGGTAGGGGTATGTTGTTTTCAGCTACTATATGTTGTTTTTGTTACTATATTTTGTCTTTTGTACTTCCATTGCCTTGAGCTGAGGGTCTAACGGAAACATCGTCTTTACCTTATCTCTGAGTTCTACCCTCCCCAGACCTTTGTGGGACTACAATGATGTTGTTGTTGAAATGCATTGAAAAGCAAACAAATATTGTTATAAAAGTTGATACTATATGAAATTCTCTTACTAATATGGATGAACGAGTAACAAACTAAATACAAAAACTAAATCGAAGAACAAGAAAGAATCTGGAAGAACTTGTGTAATAAAAACATGGTTTTAAGGAACGATACTAAAAAAATGTGTCGTGTAGGAGCCATGTATTAGGTGGGGATGTTGGATTTTAACTGACAGGGCGGACGTACCTTATGACAAGGGGTGTCACCCAACAATGCTTTGTCGACAAATTAGTCTATATATTTATATATAAAATCAGAATACATGTACATATAGTATAAAATGACACTACACAATACAAAGTGCTTCTTGGGGGCAGGCTGGTTAAGAGCATGCCTTTTGTTGCTTGCGCCCCGAGTTTGAACCTCCTCTCAGCAGATCTGTCTGATTTTTCTTTTTTCAAATTCTAAGGATTTAATTGCTAAGAAAAACTCTTAGCTAGACTCGAACCCCTAGACGTTGCCCCCAATCAAACAAAACCAATCATCCAAGTTCTGCTTTTGCATAGATGTTACATATTAAATTATTTAGTCAAGCTAAATTTAAAATCCTAACATAAAAAAATTGTTCATTATTCCCTCTATGTTCGATTTGTTCTCTTCGTTGAATGTCGACACTGCCGCTGTTAACTGATGAGGGGTAAATGTGGCCCTAATGTTGGATAACAATGATCGATATGACCCTAAAATAGGATGACAAGGTAAATATATCAAAAAAGTATAGTGAAGGGCAAATATAACTATTTTTGAGAATATAAGAGCAAATCTGACCCTTTTTTCTTGTTCTAAAGATAGTCATATTGATGTCTTGATGGTGGTAGTACTTCAATCTTTAGTAAGCATCACCGACACAGGATCTTATGAGGTTCTTTCTCAGGTCTTCGTATACTGGTATTGGGATCCATCAGTTAATGGAAGATGGTAGCCTAGGACCAGAAAAGGTGATCCAGGATCTCCCAGAAGGTGCTAAAATTAATTTTGTGACATGGTAATCTCCTTCTCCATACGTCTATATTGTATGTTTTGAGTTACTATTTAATGGCTTTATCTTCCAAATAGGCTTACCAGTTAATATCCACTGCATGTATACTCAATTGATCCCATTATTCTTGGTACATTTTTTTGGGGGGGGTCCATACTGAAAAGATTGACCTGTTTCATTGAATTGTGAAAGCCACACTCAGTAAAACAAATTCCACACATAATAACACTTTCTAAAATAAACCTTGTGGTTCAACCCTCTTCTGGGCCCTGCACATAGCGGGAGCTTTAGTGCACTAGGGCTGCCCTTTCTTATTATTTTAAATTTGATGCAACATATTTACACTTCTCCAAATATTATTTATCATCTCTAATGACTTAGACGATAATAGCATCACATTTACACTAGATTTTCCAATTTGTGATTAGCTTACACAAATGAACATTTAAAGATGTAAAATGTTCTCTCTAATGTTAGCGTAGGGTTAATCTAATATTTGCTAAAAATTTAATGTTGGCCAATAATATTCACTTATATTTATCTTTATTACTTTTAGCTTTCATGTAATTTGTTCACACAAGCTAACCTACCTACTCCATATTGTCATGTCAAAACGGCAAAATACACTTGAAGTCAAAAAAGGTATCTTAACGGGTAGAGACAATAATCTATTATGATGTTCTAAGTTTATCATGGAGATGGTAACCAGCTTGTTTTTTACTTGTTTGAAAATTCATCTCGGCCCAAATGGGAGGCAGATCTTTCCTCAAGCGGGCAAGATGGTGATGAATTCCAAGTGGTCTGGACTTTTTGACTATTGACTAATGTCTGCAACTTCAGTATTGAAATGAATATAAGAGAAGGGATTATCTGATAAACTGAACATCACACTTGATGCTTGGTCAACTAGTAGATGGCTTTGATCTTTTGAAAGCATTTTTGGAATAAGTAAACCTATAAGAGCTTTTCATTTATAGTTCAGCATTTCCTATCCGAGGGAAGGATATTTTAGAGCGAAGAACCCTCCGCCTCTAATGATAAGGTTGGGAGTCACTAAGGTATCAAAGCTGGAAAGGACAATTCTTGGGCTCCTAGGTGATGGAGGTTTGGATGGAGTTTTCTGTAATATAAAAGAAAATGTTAAGCCTTTCTATCAGTTATCTTACTGATTAAACCTGTATATCACTTTAATTATCAGAAGTAAGTAGAAACATCACCTAATTCGGAATGCAATCGACATGAATCCACGCTGAATGGAGGAATTTTACTTGAGAATCTTTGAGTTTAAGTACCAGGAAATGCTAGGAGATTTACCAAGGGAAGTGGACTGAAAACTAAAATTTTTGGTATTCCTATCTATCTGCGTGAAAATATTCAACAACATTGTGCCTATGTAAGAATTCCTTGTCTGTCGTAGTATTAACCTTATACATATAGTTTCTTGCTTTTGATATCTGAAACCATCTATTGTCTATTGTGTTTCAATTACCCCATTATTTCGCTCTTGTACTGTATTGCTTTCCTTATTAATTGACACGTTTTCTTCATTGCCATATTTCTTGTCTCATAACTACTATGATTTGTTGCACTTGAGCCGAGGGTCTTTCAGAAGCAGCCTGTCTACCTCCATACCTAGGGGTAAGGTTTGCGTACACTCTACCCTACGTCCCTACTCAGACCCCACTTGTGGGATTTCACTGGGTATGTTGTTGTTGTTCTAGTACCCAATGCAGGATACATTGTGAAACTAGAGTAGAAAAAGAAAAGTCATGGTTTACATTTCCCTTAAGGTTCATTATGATGTTGTCTGATCGGCAAGGAATAGAGGAGTATTCATTCTTAAAACTACTTTATAAGTTTCTTCGTCGTCTCTTCTTTTTACCTTTTCCTAAAAAAAGGAAAAAAAGAAGAGGAAGAGTTTCTCATCATCTTTTCCTTGCATATTTTCCCTTTATATATATATATATGTCTTCTTCATATAGAGAGTAGAGACCTAATTTATCTGTATGTTTGAATCAATACTTATGGTTCCTTCTTCATCTGATTGATTGTTCGTTTATGAAGGTCAAATAATGGTCAGCATTTAGCCTTCACTGTCCGCCTTGATGAGGTATTTTTGTATATATGCATGTGTATCTATGTGTATGTTTATATTACTTGTACATTGATGTTATGGAAAATTTAATTGTAGATTTTCCCAGTATATTCCCATCAAGTGGGGTCTGGGTAATCGTAGATTTTCCTTCAGCTATTTTACTTTGTATAACTCTGAAATGTTTTTGCCTAATTTCATGTAAGGTCATTTGTCACAAGGTAGATGTGATGTTCTGATTTTTTGTATCAGGATGATGGCAGCAGCGGCAAACTGAGAGTATGGGTTGCTAATGTGGATACTGGGAAAGCTAGACCTCTTTTTGAGTCACCGGATATATATGTTAATACTGTTTTTGACAAGTACGTCATTATCCCTACTCTATCATTAAGAAGTAAGTCTGCTGATTCCAAGCTACTATCCCCCTGTACTGACAACTCTATTTCTGTAATTATCAGCTTTGTTTGGGTGAATGATTCAACTCTTTTGGTATGTACCATTCCATTATCTCGTGGAGATCCACCAAGGAAACCTTTGGTTCCCTCTGGCCCCAAGATTCAATCTAATGAGCAGCAGAATGTTATTCAAGCTAGAACCTATCAGGATCTACTCAAAGATGAATATGATGAAGATCTGTTTGAGTATTATGCTACTACACAGCTGGTTTTGGCTTCTTTAGATGGGGAAATGAAGCCCTTTGGTCCACCAGCTATATACACTTCAATGGACCCCTCCCCAGACCAAACATACATTTTGATCACCTCAACTCACAGGCCGTTTTCATTTGTTGTACCATGTGGAAGGTTTCCCAAAAAGGTTGAAGTGTGGAAAGCCAATGGAGAATTTGTGAGAGAACTTTGTGATTTGCCCCTTGCCGAAGATATTCCCATTGCATTCAATAGTGTGAGGAAAGGGATGCGATCAATCAATTGGAGATCAGATAAACCGTCGACTCTCTATTGGTATGCATACAATAACCTATTCTAGTAATTTCTTTTATGACCGAGAAATCCACCTGGAGCCAACCATTTGGACCAGCCACAACTTTTAAACTCGAGGATTTTGGACCCGCTTCTTTACCCTTCTCCACTTAAATACTTGAATAGTGTGCTTGGCCCAGGGCTTCAACTTGTGATATAAGACACAAGTCTGTCAACCTTAGCCAATTGAGCTAGCCTCTGAGGGTACTGGTTAACATACCCCCACTCGTTTCCCTGGTTTTGGGTGGGATGGGGTGGACTAGGATTGAATAATAGTCTTACAACTTATCCAGCTCTTTTTAACTGATTTTTGAGGTCATTTTATGGGCTTATGACTACTCAGATCAGAAAAACACTTTGGATGAAAAAAAGGATAGAAGAAATATTGAATCATTACAGATCTATAAAGAAAGGGAGAAGAAGGTAGTTGTTGTCTGTTGTATATTTCTCTCATGTGAATGACTTGTTTCTGGTTATCACCATATCTGGAAGCTAGAAGTAATCTAGTATTCATTACCCCTTCGAAGGGTCAATATATGATAGTTGCGCATGGACTTGTGGAATTATCAGTACCATCAATTATTTGATGCTTTATTGTCAGTAATTTGATGCTCTTATCCTGAAACTGTTTCAGGGTTGAGACACAAGATGGCGGTGATGCTAAAGTCGAAGTTTCTCCACGTGACATAATTTATACACAATCTCCTGCACCACATGAAAATGAACAGCCTAAAATTTTACATAAACTGGATCTTCGCTATGGGTATGTACAAATTTGTGCCTGCCATGTTATGTACGATAGTTGCTCATCAGTGTGAATTGTTGCTCAACAATGTGATTTATTCATGTGGAATTCGTATGTATGTTGAAACAGCTTTATTCATTTATTTTTGATACATGCTTGAAAATTATTACTCCCTCTGTCCCAATTTATATGTCTCACATACCTTTTTAGCTAGTCCCAAAAAGAATGACACGTTTCTATATTTAGTAACAATTTAACTTTAAAAAATGCCATTTTATCCTTAATGAATTGGTTTATAGCCACACAAACATCTGTGGTTTATTTTTAGACCACAGGTTTCAAAAGTCTTTCTTAAACTTCATGCCAAGTCAATTTACACCATATAAGTTGGGACGGAGGGAGTATTTTCCGTTGGAAGATATTACTTATGGTGTATTAGATTGTAAACTATACTTAGTATAAGAGTATAGGAAATTGTCAATGGTTCAGTTTTTTGGGGCCACTCAAGTGTTTATCAAGTATTTGGCCAACTACAGCTGAATTGATTGCCTGTAAAGTGTCCTCCTTTCTGATAATCATTGATTGTAATGCTACTCAAAGCAGTTGAATTTCAAGTCATTTGGTGGATAGCTTCAGTAACATAGTTCGATGTCCTTAGAACATGCCAATTAAAAACACACAATTCAACGTCCTGGAAAGAACCATATTTGACCTGAGTTGCTCTGTTTAGAAAGAAAATTGCTAACTTTTCCTTTTTCATTTTGCGAAATAATGGATATAAACTTCATTTAGATATACTTGAAAGCCTTTATTATTCAGGATTGGAAGAGAATAGATGCTTTTGATAGTATTGCTATCAATGAATGCCTTTACAAGAAACAGGTGTGGTTTATCCTCTATGTTTGACATGAGGATTCACTTTTTCAAGTAAACAACTGAGAATTCAAGTTTATTGTCCAATTAATAATGCTGTTCTTATGTTGGGATGTTCTTACATGTACAGAGGGTTTTCCTGGTGTGATGATACACTTGCATTAGTTTATGAATCGTGGTACAAAACGAGAAAGGTGAGGACATGGGTTATATCTCCGGGATCAGAGGATGTAAATCCACGGATACTATTTGATCGATCATCAGAAGATGTTTATTCTGATCCTGGTTCTCCCATGACGCGGAGAACTCTTGCTGGTACATATGTTATTGCGAAGTTGAAGAAGGAAGATGATGGAGACACTTATTTATTATTAAATGGAAGTGGCGCTACCCCAGGAGGAAACATTCCTTTTATCGACTTGTTTGACATGTAAGTCTGGTGGTGTACGTTTGTTTCCATATTTTTCATTTGCTAAAGACAATGATCTGACTTGAAGTATTTCAGAAATACAGGCAGTAAGGAACGAATATGGCAGAGCGACAAGGAAAAATATTTTGAGACTGTTGTTGCTTTGATGTCTGATCAGAAAGAAGGAGAACTGTCACTAAATAAGTTGAAGATACTCACTTCTAGAGAATCCAAAACTGAAAACACTCAGTACAACCTTCTGAGTTGGCCAGAGAAAAAAGCATGTCAGATTACAAACTTCCCTCATCCATACCCACAGTTGAAATCTTTGCAAAAAGAAATGATCAGGTATCAGAGGAAGGATGGAGTTCAACTTACTGCGACCCTATATCTTCCACCAGGTTATGATCCCTCGAGGGATGGACCCCTTCCATGCCTAGTATGGTCATACCCTGGAGAATTTAAGAGTAAAGAGGCTGCTAGCCAGGTTAGAGGTTCCCCTAATGAGTTTGCTGGCATTGGGCCAACATCCCCCCTCCTATGGTTAGCAAGGAGGTTTGTCTCTGTTCTCTGTACTATCCATAATAATTTTGTTCATTGTATCTGTTATTTTGCCGGTGTGGTTAGATTAATCATTATAGGGGATCTGCTTGATTTGGAACCATAAATTTCAGGTTTGCTATCTTGTCGGGGCCAACAATTCCAATCATTGGAGAGGGTGATGAAGAAGCTAATGACAGGTAAACTTGTGAACTAATTGCTTAAGGATGTGGTTTCTCCTTATCAGTTTGAGTAGCAGTAAGACTACTCAACTAAATCTGCTTTATAATCACTGGCCTACTTGTGGAAAAGCTATGCTGTCTTCTTGCTACAAATACACAAGAAATAAGACCAATCTCAAGCTAGTTGGGGCTAGCTGCATGAATCATCTCTATCCATTTTGCTCCAATTTGACCGTTTCATTTTATTATTTCAATACTCAATAATTTAGGTTCTCTAACCTTAGAAGTCTTTTACGTTTTGTATTGACATACCAATCCACCAAGAAGATTAATAGAATCGTGGAAAATTTTTGATTGATGAAGCATAGCTGCAAGACTAAACAACTTTAAGAGCAGAAGTGTAGGAAAAGGTAAAGGAAAAGGTTTAGATTCAATTTATTTGAGAGCTTAATTAGTGTGCACACCTAGTTTATGATAAGGGTGCTTCACGGTCAAGTGGAAGCAAGCTTAGATCACCTCTAAATAAAAATGTGACTTGCGTTTTATTGGTAGGTGAAATGTGTTATTTCTATTTCAATCAAACTCTTAAGAAATATTGCAAATGACAACAAGCAAGCAAAAAAGCCACATTTGCTAGGGACAATACCTACACATCTTTTTATTTTATTTTTAATTACGGTAGAGTTTGGGTCAGCCTCGACCAATCCACTGGGTAGCCTGCTATGGTCTACAAGCACATGTGTTGAGTAAACATGCCCAACAAGGATTGAACCTCAACCAATCCACTGAGCTAGCAGTAATTGCTGTTGCAGGGTATGAACTTGGGATCGCCTGATTGTTACTTCTGTGCCTCAACGTAGACTACCTTTGCCCTTCTGATTGTTACTCCTTAACTAGTGCCTATGCCCCATTGGGACTTTATTTGGGATTTTTCTTGTTGGTTTATCTGGTAAAACTAACAGTACAATGAGCATCTTTAAGTGAAATCCTGCTCTCCTTGGTTCTTCCACTCTTTTTAATTGCTCTATTGGAAATGATGTGACTAGCTACTGTCTTTTATTTAAGTTTTCCTTTTATTTCACATGTTTTGCTTTCAGTTGCATCTTGATCAGTTAGTCCTGTGTTTTGAGCTGGGTGGTACTCTACTCTTTATTAATGGGTTAACCTGCATAGTGCATGTTGAAAGTTACATTGTTCTTATGATCGTGCTAACCACTTATACTCTTGGTTTATTAGTCATTTGCAGAGTTAATGATATTGGGAGTGGTTTGAATGTAAAATCCTTCCGTCAGTAATATGCTGAATACAACTCTGCATGTACCTATTCTACTAAAGTTCTACTCCATAAAATTTTTGCACCTGTGTGTCAACTGACAAGGAATGAAGCATTATTACACCGTTCTCTCTCTGTTCTTTCTTTTATTCGAAGGGTGGGGAAGGGTGGTTGTCGTGGGATGCTGAGTGGACTTGCCTCTGCTGCTCTTTGTAGATTATTGATGTTCCGGAACTAATTTTAAGGATAAACCATGTCTCTATCTTGTGCTGAAGTGAATTCTTTTACTTTTCCATCTGCAACTTGGAGATTTGTGTGTGTGTTTAATAAATGCTGGCTTAAACAGGTACATAGAACAACTTGTTGCAAGTGCTGAGGCTGCAGTGGAAGAAGTTATACGCCGTGGAGTAAGTTTCTTCTTCTTCTCGCTGAACATATGTTGTTGCATGGAACTTTGAAATTACGGCTGAGTTTTCTGGTCCTTTGTTTTTAGGTGGCCGATCCAAACAAAATTGCTGTTGGCGGTCATTCCTACGGGGCATTCATGACAGCAAACCTCCTAGCACATGCACCTCATCTTTTTTGTTGTGGAATTGCTCGTTCTGGTGCTTATAACAGAACACTAACGCCTTTTGGGTTCCAGGTAGTCCTCCCAATTCCGGTGTAAGGTCAACCAGTCTAAAGTCCTTATGATTTGGTGGTTATCTATGCATTCTAGGAGGATTTAGTTCATTCACTTGCATTGCTAAGTACTTAATTTTCCAGAATGAGGAGAGAACACTTTGGGAGGCGACCAATACATATGTTGAGATGAGTCCCTTTATGTCGGCCAATAAGATTAAGAAGCCTATCTTGCTTATCCATGGGGAGGAGGACAACAATCCAGGAACCTTGACCATGCAGGTAAAATGACGGTCCTCTTATTCCTCTTTCAGCAGCCTATATCAAGATTGCCATCTTTTCCTTGAATGTTACTCCTGTAAACTAGAGTGGGCAAGATAAAAGATGTTCTTGGTTTATTCTGTACATTTGCTGGTTCATCCCGGATTAATTTAATGAGTTCGCTAGCCTCGACTCAAAAGTCTTAATCTTAAATAACTTTTTTATTTTTGCATAAATTATACAGTCAGACCGTTTCTTCAATGCACTGAAAGGTCATGGTGCACTTTGTCGCCTTGTAATTCTCCCATATGAGAGTCACGGTTATTCGGCGCGGGAGAGTATAATGCATGTACTCTGGGAGACGGATAGGTGGCTCCAAAAGCATTGTGTCTATTCTTCAGATGTCAAGGTAGATGTTAGCGTGTGCAAGGACAATGCGGAAGGAACAGTAGATTCACAAAGCAAAGCTGTTGGTGCTGCTGGAGGTGTTAAAGAGCTTGCCAATTTGGATGATGACAAATTTCACTCTCTCAGGTCTTTGTTGTGGTAAATTCCTATTTCATGAAAATATTATCCTATAGTTCTAAAATTTCCCATGTCAAGAACTTGTTCTTCTGTCATGGAAATTTAATCAAGTTGATTGATTGTTTGCTTGAATAAAGTTTGTTGTCTGGATTCCCCCCAGCTCATGTGGAGAATTTCTAATCCAACTTAGCGCTTTGTGTTTCTCATTTTATTTATATATTATCCATGCTAGTTAACACCAACAAGTTGAAATTACTTTTCTGCTCTTTAACGCTCAATAATGGCAGATTTGCACATAGTTTTGTCATTCCTTATCATTATGATAGTCATAGACCTTAATCCTTGAACACCTTGAGTAGATCTATAGTGTAACAGTTGATATGGTAGTGGTTGGGTACCTTCTCCTCAAGTTCATTGGGTATACTTTGTCCATTTTCAGTAGAGAGATTGGTTCCTTGCTTTCTGTATTTAAAGATGCAAGGTGTTCACTGGTTTGAAGGATAGGAAGGAAAGGATTGATCCCATCTATTTTACCAGTAGACTCTCAAATACCTCTTTTTTCCTTTTTCTCGAATTGACCTAATCCAAGTACGTTGAATGACCAAAACACTATTTCCAGTAACCTTCTTGGATAACAAGGTTACAGCCTGAGTAGCAGCTAAGCCTATCTGCTACATCTTTATACTCTCACAATGTACTATGCGTAATTGGTGGTCATTTTATTCACACAAATTTATGTTCTTGTCACTTTCTGTTCTCAAATTGCTCATATTTGTTTCTTGAACTGTAGATTTCGAGGGTGACAAGCTACCTGGAGATGAAGCAAGGAGTCATCGGTTAAGTCCTTGTGCTGACCACATATACAACAATTCTATTGCAACAAATAAGAACCCTTCTAATGGAGTGCAGGTCACAGTATTCTCATTAAAAGTTGTGCTGCTTTAATGTCGTGGCCTCATGGGTGGCAATACTGCCTTCCGCTTTGTGCTATTAGCAATTTAGAAGTGTAAAGCTATTGTTCATTAATTAAAGGGAAAGTTCATATTGGATATGATAAAACATATTTGTACTGTGTACAACGATTACAAATTGTTGATTCAGTACTCAATGTATTGCTAGGTTATGATTTCGTCCAACTTTTTATGGTGTGTTCTGATTTGGTTGTACTTTGACATAGGGGTGTCAAGTGGGCCAGG
>NC_061111.1:158357658-158366610 GCF_002878395.1 Capsicum annuum | reverse complement strand
TATTCCTAGTGTTCTAAAATAGTCCTTTATTTTAGTCTTAAGGAAAAAAGACGTTCTGTTATATTGAAGAACAGATTTAAATTTAGACAAATTAATAACTTGGGTTTGTGATAATTTGTAAAATACATATGCTTGTGACAAGTAGGATAAATCAAAAAAACTATGTGAATTTTTCTTACTAATATTATAAATATTATAAAGTGACTTTTTGATAGTCCAAATAAATATAAAGATAATTTTGTTTTTATTATTAATTTTTTCTTGATTTATTTCATTATTAGAAATGTATTTCTCAATCAATTTCTTTGTTGATTTAAGCTATTTCCTTGTTGATTTAAGACAGAGTTGTGTATTAATTATTGTAATATTAATGATAGATAAAAATAGATCGATGTATAATCTTTGAATGAATAATTTTCTAAAATAATGGAATTGACATATTAATCGAGTATTTGTTTTTTTTAATATTTGGAAAATATTTTTTGGCGATTTAGGACTAATGTCTATTTCTGAAGTTACTTTCTTTTTCTCTTTTGTAATTCTTTCTATTTGATTTTTTATTGTACTTGTTCTATCAGTCAAACACTTCATTTTGGTTTCTATGAGTGAAGAATTTGGCCAATTTCCAGATTCAATTTGACTAAATGATTCATTAATTATTTGATTACTAATTAGATAATCTTTTTCTTTTTTTTGTTTTATTTGATTTAGATATTTCTTTGAATCTAAATAATACAATTGGATTTATGTTTGAAAGTTCTTTTTTTATTTTTGTTAGAAATAGAATATTTTTTATAAGCTATTTTTTGGTTTCTTTTGAAACTCTTCGAAATAATTTTGTTTTTCCTTTTAAAACTTTTCGAGTTATAGTTATAAAAGTTATAAAATATTTCTTTTTAAATTTTCCAAATTTTTTTTCGAGTTCCTTAAAAATGGGCTCAAAAAATGAAGGGCGCTTTCGGGGAGAACCAAAGGGAAGTTCAGCTTCCATTCCCAAAATTGTTAAAAAAACAAAAATCATCTTTTTGTTTTTTCTTTTTCATCAGCTCAACACGGGAGGGGTACAGTTTAGATATATGCCAAGGTTTCAGACAAAAAGGAAATAAAATTTTGATCTGAATCCCATCGCTCAACCAATTTGTAGAAATTCTGTTTCTGATAATTGAACACCATTATAAGTACATTTAATATGCATTTCTCTATTCCTCAGACCATTCAGGAAGTTGCAAGAATAACATACGCCTGAGATTTTTGGCTATTATCAATGAAGGTAATACAACATTTTTTTGAAGAATTGATTAAGTTATTAACATGTAACCTCTTATTATTTGCGCACAAAGAATGTTATCCCAGGCTTCTACTACCGCAAGCCGTGCTTTTTCCTTTCTTGTGTTCTTCTTTTTTTTATCATTTTCTTTTTTCCTCTTCTCTTTTTGTTTGTTCTTCTTTAGACTTTAGAATCTTGAATTCTCCCTCTTTACCTGTCCAATTTTAAAAAATTGGTTTAATCAGTCCACAGATATCAAAACAAAAAAGATTTGGGGGGAGGGTTATTCTGTCGATAAAAAAGGGGGAATGCGCATTTGCTTGAAATAGTTTCCAAAAAACTATTTTTTGCCTTTGACCCCACATAGAGCCTGTAATTATACCTCGCCAAAAATCAGATTGTTGGGAATAGATTATTAAAGGCACTTCCTCATTAGTCTCATCAGGATCCTTCTTCTCGTTGTTGGCAGTAAAAATAACTACACGTTTGAATTTTCTTAAACGAATTTGATAATCTACTGAAAGGTCATCTTCAAATTTACCCAATTGTTGGTCCAATTCGGTGATTAATTTACATGACTAGCGAGGTTTTTTTACTGATTTCGTTTATTACAATCGATTTGTTTTCAGATTTTGTCTCATTAGGATCAATTGCGTTGAATACAAATTTTAAAAATTTAGTTCTTTTATCTGAATGCGTTCTTACCTATTCTTGGTCTGAAAATAAAGAAAGGTATTTCAAATTTAAACTCGATTTTGGTTCGTTACCAAATTCATTGAAAGTTAAGAACTCGTCAATTTCTGTTGATAATGGTTTTTTATCAATCGTATCCAGTTTTATTTCAAATTCTTGGTAATCAGTATTCGGAAGAAAGATAGTATGAATCCTATTTAGTCTCACTCTCTCTTTCAAATTTTCTAGCGAATTATTGTTTATGATTGAAGGTGAAACCCCTTTTTTGATTGTTCCTCGATATGGTCCATTTAACAAAGGATCGTACATTTTAGGCATGTATTCTTTTTTAGTATCATCATTACACAATCTAGTCCTTGTTTCAATTATATCCAGAGAAAGAGATTCCTTGTCTAGAACTTCAAGTCGATTTTAAAATTCCTTATTCAGATTATTACTTTTTTCTTTATTGGTAGAAACCCACTGATTGTCCAATTCATGAGGGAGCATTTTTTGGAGTGATAATAGGTGTATCTTTCTTTTTATCATTTTCCAAAACGTTGATAAACTTGGCGGGTATGTAAAAGATATTCTTTGTTTTCCATCACTTTTACATGTGTCAAAAAATTATTGTGACATTTTAGTTCTTACGGCTTGGTCAAATCGATTATTCTTTATGTAGCGAAATGGTCGATTCCACCGATTATAATCAAAAAGAATACTCACAAGAGGTTTTTTAAACCCGAAGAGGTCTTGATTTTCATTTTTATTATAAGCAATTGCAATTTAAAATTTTTTGGATTACCCGTGTTATTATTATTATTATTATTATCATTATCATTATTCAGATAAGAATCTTTTTTATCATAAATTTCACAATTACTAGTATTAATATTTTTATAGCCTCTCTCTATAAGGTGAGAGTGGAATTTATCCTTTATTTTGTCCTTTCCATTCACTCGAATTTCTTCCGTTTCATCGATTTTGTCTAGATCCGACCCTTCTTCCGAAAAAGGGAAAGGAGAAGGATAAGGATCTTCTTCAGTGGATCCCTCTTGAAAAAGGGAAGGAGAAGGATAAGGATCTTCTTCAGTGGATCCCTCTTGTTCCTGTTTAGTCCCCTTCATTTCGGAAGCAGTTTCAACATCTCTTTCTTCCTCACTTTCCTCCCTTTCTTCTTTTTTTGAGGCCTCTTTAAGTTTCTTAGCTTCCTTCAGTTTCTTAGTAAGAATGGGTGAGGCTGTTCTGCCTAAATAGTATACACAGGTAATAAATAAGAGAATACTAAAGATCCGAGCCATAGAATTTCTCAATTCTAACACAATGTACTTATTAGATCGAATGTACTTATTTGATCTAATAGAATGATTTTTCCGTATCCAAACTAATACCAATCCAAGCCATTTCATGAATAAAATGTGACCAATTAACCAACCAACAAAACCACTTATTACAAATAAGATCTTGTTGTTGCATCGAAAGAGATAAATGTTGACTAATCTGGCTAACATTGAACTTGGTAAAATGAAATGGTTGAATAATTGAAAAATGAGATAATTCAGGAATACACATTGAATGCTGAGATTACACATTGAATTTCTGGTAGTAGATCCATAGTCAAAAGAGTGTTTGTGATTGTTCTAGAAGAAATGAAACAAAGATATGGTAGAGCTAGGACAGTTATTGTATGAGGTCTACCCAATACTAGATGCAGAGGCGCATAATAGATTGATATGAACATCATGAGCTATCCCGTAATAAAACCAGTTATTGCTGATACCTTCTTCTCGGTTCCTTCTTCCATAAACAGAGCTCGGAGAAGGAAGAGATAAGAGGGCCTTATGGAGAATGTGGTCAGAAATCCATAATAGAGTCCGACTACAACGATTGAATTGATTATCTTCATGCATAAGGATACTAGATTACCTAGTAGAAAAGATTGAAAAATCATCACAAACCTCCCTTATTTCTTTTTCTATTGCAATTTCTAGATTATTATATGATGATTTTTTCACTTTCCAAATATAGAAAAAAATAAAAATAGATAGACTAGAAACGACATCTGTTATGTCAATGAGACAAAAGGGATATTAAATGAATGGAATTGGGATATGGATGGAATATAATAAAATAGAGCCACTTTGAGATTCCCTCTGAAATGAGGCATGTAAGGAAGCCACTATGAAGAAGTTACGGGAGTTACAAAGAAAGCTTCGAGCTCATATTGGTCATGGGTTGGGAACAGGAATTGAACTCTATGAGATCGAATCTCCTATTGTTCCTCAGTAGCTCAGTGGTAGAGCAGTCAGTTGTTAACCGATTGGTCGTAGGTTCGAATCCTACTTGGGGAGATTTGATTGATTCTGAATTAAAGAATTCAAAATAGAGGGGCTCGCTTTGCCCATTAACAGTAGGTAACCCGTTCCCTGTCTTTGTTTCTATTGCATTCTCTCTTATCGTATCATATTCTGTTCTGTGAGATTAGAAAATCACCATCAATACCTCGGTCTATGTCCGATATAACCCTTTGTTCCATAGCCCTGGGGTGGGGCTATTTACAACTAGCCAATTAAGAAGTCTCAGATGTACTAGCACTGCATCTTTGATGTAGTCATCAATTCTCCCGAGAGGTCACAATTGCCGCGAGCAAAGATATTAATGACGAGGAAGGCTTTTTTGTTATGCTACTAATACTTGCTCTGCTATTCTGCCCAAGCCTAGCTGAGGAAGAGTTACGGGGCGTAAAACAAAAAAATATGCCGATCGGGCATACTATGTGTAATGATTTCCCCATTCACGATAAATAAAAAGAGAAAAAGAAAAGCCATTCCATTTTGACAAAAGACCCACATCCAAGTTCCATAGCTTTTGGTTCGCTATCCCGATCATGATTTTCCTAACCCCAAAGGAAAAGGTACTTCCCTTTTGGGCCGGTTTGGGTGAGGAGGGATTCGAACCCCCAACACCGTGGTTCATAGCCACGTGCTCTATTCCTCTAAGCTATAGGCCCCACCCCGTCTCCACTGGATCTGTTCCTGGGAGTACCCTCAAAAAAAGGAACCTTTCCTCTCCCCATCCATTTCGGGTTAAGAAGATGTGAAAGCACATTTATCTCTATAAGAAAGGTGCGCTCCGAGGTGTGAAGTGGGAGAGAAGGGATGTCACAATTGGGGTTTTGAATAAAATGACCTTTTGATTTTTCTTTTGATTTTTCATTTTTTTTGTTTTCATATTGAATAAAAATGAGAGGTGTTAAGATTTTTATCATCTTGGCGTCGAGCTATTTTTTCGTAGGACCTCCCCTACAGTATTGTCACCGCAATAGAGTTTAACCACCAAGTTCAGGATGGATTGGTGTGGTTCCTCTACTCCTAGGACATCAGAATATCGAACCATGAACGAATAAAGGCATGAGAGAAAAGCATATTAGCTAGTGATTGTGAGGCCCAAATTCTTGACTGGAGGGGACATCAAAGGCCTCTGCCCTTCCATCTCTTAAATAGATAGAGGGGGGGCAGAGATTTTGGTTTTTTCATTTTATCAAACATTTGAACAATGAAAATAGATGGCGAGTGCCTAATCGAATTGATCAGGTCATGTAGGAACAAGGTTCAAGTCTACCAGTCTGTTAGGATGCCTCAGTTGCATACATCACTGCACTTCCACTTGACACCTATCGTAATGATAAACGGCTCGTCTTGCCATGACCTTCTCTTGAATTCTCAAAAAAACTTCTGTCGCTCCATCCCTGAAGGGACAGAGAACCCATCGCTGTCTCGGCTGTGCTACCGGAAGCTCTGGGGAAGTCGGAATAAGAATGCACTCATCTTGGGGTGGGCTTACTACTTAGATGCTTTCAGCAGTTATCCGCTCCGCACTTGGCTACCCAACATTTACTGTGGGCACGATAACTGGTACACCAGAGGTGCGTCCTTCCTGGTCCTCTCATACTAGGGAAAGGTCCTCTCAATCTCAATACTCTAACGCTCACACTGGATATGGATCGAACTGTCTCACGATGTTCTGAACCCAGCTCACGTACCGCTTTAATGGGTGAACAACCCAACCCTTGGAACATACAATAGACCTAGGTAGCGAAGAGCCAACATCGAGGTTCCAAACCCTCCTGTCGATATGAGATCTTGGGGAAGATCAGACTGTTATCCCTAGAGTAAATTTTATCCGTCGAGCGACGGCCCTTCCACTCGGCACCATTGGATCACTAGGGCCAACTTTCATCCCTACTCGATGGGTGGGTCTTGCAGTCAAGCTCCCTTATGCCTTTGCACTCGAGGGCTAATCTTTGTCCTGCCCGAGGAAACCTTGGTACACCTCCGTTACCTTTTGGGAGGCCTATTCCCCATAGAAACTGTCTACCTGAGACTGTCCCTTAGCCCGTAGGTCCTGACACAAAGTTAGAATTCTAGCCCTTCCAGAGTAGTATCTCACTGATGGCTCGGGCCCCCCGGAAGGAGGCCTTCTTCGCCTTCCACCTAAGCTACGCAGGAATGGCCCAAAGCTAATCCCAAGAAATAGTGAAGCTTCATAGGGTCTTTCTTTCCAAGTGCAGGTAGTCTGCATCTTCACAGACATGTCTATTTCACCGAGCCTCTATCCGAGATAGTGCCCAGATCGTTACGCCTTTTAAGCGGGTCGGAACTTACCCGACAAGGAATTTCGCTACCTTAGGACCATTATAGTTACGGCCGCCGTTCACTGAGGCTTCGGTCGTCGTCTCCCCTGTCATCAGGTCACCAACTTTCTTGAACTTCCAGCACTGGGCAGGCGTCAGCCCCCATACATAGTCTTACGACTTTACGGAGACCTGTGTTTTTGGTAAACTGTCGCCTGGGCTTGGTCACTACGACCCCCTTTGTGATGTGAAGTGTCACCCCTCTCCCGAAGTTACCGGGCTATTTTGTCGAGTTTTTTAGAGAGAGTTGTCTCGCGCCCCTAGGTATTCTCTACCTACCCACTTATGTCGGTTTTGGGTACAGGTACCCTCTTGCTTAAAGTCGTTTGAGCTTTTCCTAGGAGTATGGTATAGGTTACTTCAGCGCCGTAGCGCCTAGTATTCGAACATTGGCTCGAGGCATTTTCTCTACCCCTTCTTACCCTGAAAAAAGGCAACGACACCTTACGTTCTTGAACCGATAACCATTTTTCGACTAACCTAGCCTTCTCCGTCCTTCGGGACCAACAAGGGGTAGTACAGGAGTATTCACCTGTTGTCCATCGACTACACCTTTCAGCCTGATCTTAGGCCCTGACTCACCCTCCCTGGACAAACCTTTCGGAGGAATCCTTAGGTTTTCGGGGCATTAGATTCTCACCAATGTTTGCGTTACTCAAGCCGACATTCTCCCTTCCAATTCGTCCACTACCGCTCATGCGAAGGCTTCCCTATAAGGCAAAACGCTCCCCTACTGATGTATTTTTACACCCCACAGCTTCGGCAGATCACTTAGCCCCATTCATCTTCGGTGCAAGAGCGCTTGATCAGTGAGATATTACGCACTCTTTCAAGGGTGGCTTCTTCTAGGCAAACCTCCTGGCTGTCTCCGCACCCCTACCTTCTTTGTCACTGAGTGGCCATTTAGAGGTCTTAGCTAGTGATCCGGGTTGTTTCCCTCTCGACGATGAAGCTTGTCCCCCATCGTCTCACTAGCTGACTTTGACCCCTCTTTCTTAATTTTAAGGCTATACCTAATATTCAGAGTTTGCCTCAATTTGGTACCACTCTTGCGGCCTGCACCGAAACAGTGCTTTACCCCTAGATGTCCAATCAACTGTTATGCCTCAACGCATTTTGGGGAGAACCAGCTAGCTCGAGGTTCGAGTGGCATTTCACCCCCAACCACAACTCATCCACTGATTCTTTAACATCAGTCGGTTCGGACCTCCACTTAGTTTCACCCAAGCTTCATCCTGGTCATAGATAGATCACCCAGGTTCGGGTCCATAAGCAGTGACTATTGCCCTATGAAGACTCATTTTTGCTACGGCTCCAGTGGGTTCCCTTAACCAAGCCACTGCCTATGAGTCGCCGACTCATTCTTCAACAGGCACGCGGTCAGAGCCCTGGCTCCTCCCACTGCTTGGGAGCTTATGATTTCATGTTCTATTTTACTCCCTGATGGGGGTTCTTTTCACCCTTCCCTCATGGTACTACTTTGCTATCAGTCACCCAGGAGTATTTAGCCTTGCAAGGTGGTCCTTGCTGATTCACACGGGATTCCATGTGCCCCATGCTACTTGGGTCAGAGCGTAAGCTAGTGATGCTTTCGGCTACTGGACTTTTACCATCTAGGGTGCAACATTCAGGTTGTTTCACCTAGAAGCATGACGCTTGTATTGCTCTCCCACAACCCCATTTTCATGGTTTAGGAAGATCCCATTTCGCTCGTCGCTACTACGGGAATCGCGTTTACTTTCTTTTCCTCTGGCTACTAAGATGTTTCAGTTCGCCAGGTTGTCTCTTGACCGCCCATAGATTCAACAGCAGTTCGAAAGGTTGCCCTATTCGGGAATCTCCGGACGTATGCTTATTTTCAACTCCCCAAAGCATTTCGTCGATTACTACGCCCTTCCTCGTCCCTGGGTGCCTAGGTATCCACCATAAGCCTTTCCTCATTTGAACCTCTCCCTTCACTTTTATGGCTATACCATCCTAAGGTTCTGCTAAATGGATAGATCTTATCAACATCCATGAATGATAAATCATAGATCAAACTGCCGAATCATAAAAATTGGGTGCTATCATAAAACTTTGTATCAGCTAAGTTCACGATTTGGAGATAAGCAGACTTGAACCGCTGACATCCGTTGTAGGTTAAACCACTGCCTCTCAGGTCCCCCAACTGATTCTACCATAGAGGCCAATGATAGACAATAACTCCCCCCCCCCAAAACATAGCTTACAACTTTTATCGTACTGTTCTCTCCAAAGAGCAACTCTTCTTAAAATCTCACTTAAAAGGTGCTGAGTTGGAATCCCATTCTAACTAAGGATT
>NC_061111.1:158335626-158344699 GCF_002878395.1 Capsicum annuum | reverse complement strand
GATGTGGTATATTCATATCATAATATATGAATACATAACGAATTGATATGGTATATTCATATCATAATATATGAACAATAAGAACTAGTATTCTTATTGAGACTATAACTCATAGGGAAGAAAATCGATTTATGGATGAAATCAAATATGCAGTATTTACAGACAAAAGTATTCGGTTATTGGGGAAAAATCAATATATTTCTAATGTCGAATCAGGATCAACTAGGACATAAATAAAACATTGGGTCGAACTCTTCTTTGGTGTCAAGGTAATAGCTATGAATAGTCATCGACTTCAAGGAAAGAGTAGAAGAATGGGACCTATTATGGGACATACAATGAATTACAAATATATGATCATTACGCTTCAATTGGGTTATTCTATTCCACTTCTTAGAAATAAAAGAACGTAAATAAAAATATTTAATAGCATGGCGATAAATTTATACAAAACTTCTACCCCGAGCACACGCAATGGAACCATAGATAGTCAAGTGAAATCCAATTCACGAAATAATTTGACCTATGGACAGAGTCATTGTGGTGAAGGTCGTAATGCCAGAGGAATCATTACCGGAAGGAATAGAGGGGGAGGTCATAAGTGTCTATACCGTAAAATCGATTTTCGATGGTATAAAAAAGACATAAATGGTAGAATCGTAACCATAGAATACGACCCTAATCGAAATGCACACATTTGTCTCATACACTATGGGGATGGTGAGAAGAGATATATTTTACATCCCAGAGGGGCTATAATTGGACATACCATTGTTTTTGGTACAGAAGTTCCTATAAAATGGGAAATGCCCTACCTTTGAGTGCAGTTTGAACTATTGATTTACATACTTGGAAATAACCAATTAGGTTTATGACGAAACCTAGAAATCGATCACTGATCCAATTTGAGTACCTTTGCAGGATAGACCTCAACAAAAAACTGAAGAGTAACGGCAGCAAGTGATTGAGTTCAGCAGTTCCTCATATAAAATTATTGACTCTAGAGATATAGTAATATGGAGAAGACAAAATTGTTTCAATCACCGACAGAACTGGAAGCGCCCCTTCTTTTAAAGAGAGGAGGAGGGGTTATTCACATTTCATTTGATGGTCAGAGGCGAATTGAAAGTTAAGCGGTGGGAATTTAAAGATTCCTCGGGGGAAGAATAGAGATGTCTCCTACGTTACCCATAATATGTGGAAGTATTGACATAATTTCATAGAGTCATTCGGTCTGAATGCTATATGAAGAACATAAGTCAGATGACGGAACGGGAAGACCCAGGATGTAGAGCAGCAGGTGCTATAGCAATACAAATTACAAAAGAGGGGAAATCGGCCACATTAAAATTACCTTCTGGGGAGGTCAGTTTGATATCCAAAAACTGCTCAGCAATAGTCAGACAAGTGGGGAATATTGGGGTGAACCAGAAAAGTTTGGATAGAGCCGGATCTAAGCGTTGGCTAGGTAAGCGTCCTGTAGTAAGAGAAGTAGTTATGAACCCTGTAGACTATCCCCATGGGGGTGGTGAAGGGAGATCCCCAATTGGTAGAAAAAAACCCACAACCCCTTGGGGTTATCCTACACTTGGAAGAAGAAGTAGAAAAAGGAATAAATATAGTGATAATTTGATTCTTCGTCGCCGTTGTAAATAGGAGAGAAAATCAAATTTAATTCTTTATTTTTACAAAAACTTTACAAAAAAAAAATAAGAGTAAGCTTGCGACACGTTCACTAAAAAAAATCTCTTTGTAGCCAATCATTTATTAAAAAAAATTGATAAGCTTAACACCGAAGCAGAAAAAGAAATAATAGTAATTTGGTCCCGGGCATCTACCATTATCCACAATGATGGGTCATGCTATTGCTATCCATAATGAAAAAGAGTATTTGCCTATTTATATAATGGATAGTATAGTAGGCCACAAATTGGGAGAATTTGCACCTACATTAAATTTTAGAGGACATGCAAAAAGCGATAATAGATCTCGTCGTTAACGATAATATTAATAAAAAAATCTAGATGCTTATGATTCAGGAGGAGGAGGCAAACCTTATGCTAAAGAAGAAAAAAATGGAAGTATATGCTTTAGGTCAACATATATCTATGTCTTTTGACAAAGCATGAAGAGTAATTGATCAAATTCGCGGACGTTCCTATGAGGAAACGCTTATGATACTAGAACTCATGCCCTATCGAGCATGTTATCCCATTTTGAAATTGGTTTATTCTGCAGCAACAAATGCTAGTAGCAATATGGGTCCAGTGAAACCAATTTAGTCATTAGTAAAGCCGAAGTCAATGGAGGTACTATGGTGAAGAAATTGAAACCTCGAGCTAGAGGACGTAGTTTTCCGATATAAAATCTTTAGATGATGAATATGTCGAGATGTATTCATTAAAAAATCGAGATGTAAAAAAAACTCTACAGCTATGACGTATCATGATATGTATAATAGTGGGGGATTATGGGACAAAAAATAAATCCACTTGGTTTTAGACTGGGTACAACCCAAGGTAATCATTCCGTTTGGTTTTCAAAACCAAAAAATTATTCTGAAGGTTTACAAGAAGAGCAAAAAATAAGAGATTTTATCAAGAATTATATACAAAAGAATATGAGAACGTCCTCTGGCGTCGAAGGAATTGCACGTATAGAGATTCAAAAAAGAATCGATCTGGTCTAGGTCATAATCTTTATGGGATTCCCAAAATTATTAATAGAAAGTCGACTGCGCGGAATCAAAGAATTACAAATGACCTTACAAAAATAATTTAATTGTGTAAATCGAAAACAGAACATTGTTGTGACAAGAATTGGAAAACCTTACGGAAACCCTAATATTCTTGCAGAATTTATAGCTGGACAATTAAAGAATAGAGTTTCATTTCGAAAAGCAATGAAGAAGGCTATTCAATTAACAAAACAAGAAGATACAAAAGGAATTCAAATACAAATTGCGGGGCGTATCGACGAAAAAGAAATTGCACGTGTCGAATGGATCAGAGAAGATAGGGTTCCCCTACAAACGATTTGAGCTCAAATTGATTATTGCTCTTATAAAGTTCGAACTATCTATGGAGTATTGGGAATCAAAATTTGGATATTTCTAGACGAGGAATAATTTTACTACTTGTCTTTCCCTTCTATCCAATGATTGTACAAAAAAAGACCAATTCATTCTTTTTCTAATTAATCAAGGGGAACATTTCTAATTCTTAATTCTATAAGGTTGAATAAAAATTCTATTGACCATTTGATATAATTGCTATGCTTAGTGTGTGACTCGTTGGTTTTTTAGGGTTAGGATTAAAAAGACCAGCCCACATAGTATGAACTAAAAACTATAGAACTAAAAACCAACCCATCACTTCGCATTATCTGGATCTAAAGAACCAGTCAAGATATGATATATAGGTCATATCTTTGTAGCAACTGAAATCTTTTGCATAAAAAAACCCAAATCTGATTCTAAGTTGTAAAGCAATATAAAGAAAAAAGATGTGGATAAATGGAAGGATGAGAGAAAGAGAGAAAAAGAATACCAATGATATAAAATTTCAATATGTAAGGCCTATGAGTAATCTCATGAAAGGCAGTGTAATAAAGGATCAATATGCATTCATATCATAGTAAAAAGAATCTTCTTTATAGAAATATAAAAATAGAACAAAAAATCAAGAGCTTCGAGCCAATAAAGACTGAGAAGATTGACTCAAGAACCAATTTCATTCTGAGCTCCATTGTAGAATTCAGACCTAACCATTAATTCAGAAGTGATGGGAACGACGGAACTTGTGAATGCAAAAGATTCTATTGAACAAGGAATTTTAATGACTCACTGGTCGGGATGGCGGAACGAACCAGAGATTAATTCATGTATTCTGAGATCTGAGAAATCACGAGTTAACCCTACAAATGAAATAGGGATTGAAAGAGTAAATATTCGCCCGCGAAAACTTTTTTTATTGAAAATTTTAGGACAATACAATAAAGGACAAAATAAGAATTTGGTATAATAATACAATTTTTTATATTTCTATTTATAAAAC
Source organism: Capsicum annuum (assembly GCF_002878395.1). Lineage (NCBI taxonomy): Eukaryota > Viridiplantae > Streptophyta > Magnoliopsida > Solanales > Solanaceae > Capsicum > Capsicum annuum. The sequence continues at coordinate 158,340,644 of NC_061111.1, read as the reverse complement.
TAAAAAGTTTAGTTATCTATTCAAACAAGATATAAAAATTGCTAATAGATTTAATGAAATCTTAAAGAAGCCCGCGTTCAAGGTATTACTCAGTAAATACATATATATCTTAACTTAAGATTGACTTTTCTAGCTTAAATCAAATTGAATTTTTTGGAATCCTTTTATTCGCGAGGAGCTGGATGAGAAGAAACTCTCACGTTCGGTTCTGTAGTAGAGATGGAATTTAGAAACAACCACCAACTATAACCCCAAAAGAACCAGATTCCATAAACAACACAGAGGAAGAATGAAAGGAATATCTTATCAAGGTAATCATATTTCTTTCGGTAAATATGCTCTTCAGGCACTTGAACCTGCTTGGATTACATCTCAACAAATAGAAGCAGGCCGACGAGCAATGACACGAAATGCACATCGTGGTGGAAAAATATGGGTACGTATATTTCCAGACAAACCAGTTACACTAACATCCGTAGAAACATGTATGGGTTCAGAAAAAGGATCCCCCTGAATATTGGGTAGCTTTTGTTAAAAAGGAGCGAATACTTTATGAAATGGGTGGAGTAACAGAAAATATGGCCAGAAGGGCTATTTCACTAGCAGCATCCAAAATGCCTATACGAACTCAATTCATTATTTCATAATGTAATAGACAAAAATGTAGAAAGGGCTCTTAGATATGAAACAAAACCACATGTTTCTTTTTTTTTAGACAAAAACTTCGCCCTTTGCATTCAAATAACGAATTAAAAAAATGATTCAACCTCAGACCTATTTAAATGTAGCAAATAATAGTGGGGCTCGAGAATTGATGTGTATTCGAATCATAGGAGCTAGCAATCGTCGATATGCTCATATTGGTGACGTTATTGTTGTTGTGATCAAAAAAGTTGTACCAAATATGCCCCTAGAAAGATCAGAAGTAGTCAGGGCTGTAATTGTACGTACCTGTAAAGAACTCAAAAGTGACAACGGGATAATAATACGATATGATGACAATGCTGCGGTTGTTATTGATCAAGAAGGAAATCCAAAAGGAACTCAGATTTTTGGTGCAATCGCCCGGGAATTGAGAGAATTAAATTTTATTAAAATAGTTTCATTAGCTCCTGAGGTATTATAAAATGAAATTGTGATCTGTTTCTAGTAGGGTATTTGAAAGAAATAGATTAATTAGTAGATTGTGTGTCACGCATATATCTTTAATAATTCATATCATATTCAAAAATAAATAATTAAAAAATATGTTGATTATATCAAATTAGGAGAACCCAATAATTTTAGTTCATCATGGGTAGGGACACTATTGCTGAGATAATAACTTCTATACGAAATGCTGATATGGATCGAAAAAGGGTGGTTCGGATAACATATACAAATATTATCGAAAATATTGTTCAAATACTTTTATGAGAGGTTTTATCAAAAATGTGAGAAAACATCTAGAAAACAATAAATATTTTTTAGTTTTAACCCTACGACATAGAAGGAATACGAAAAGACCCTATAGAAATATTTTAAATTTAAAACGGATAAGTCGACCTGGTCTACGAATCTATTCTAATTATTAATGAATTCCGAGAATTTTAGGTGGAATGGGGATTGTAATTCTTTCTACTTCTCAAGGTATAATGACAGACCGAGAGGCTCGACTAGAAGGAATAGGTGGAGAAATTTTGTGTTATATCTGATAATCCTTTATAATATCAAAATTAGATTCGAAACTTCCTATTTGTTAAATTTGTGAAAAAGAAAAAGGGGGGTTGTCTAATATATTTCTAATTAGTTGATACGTCAAGGGAATTTTAAGAACCAAAATGGAGTCATAAAGCTTTAATTACTGAATCGCTTCCCAACGGTCTATTCCCGATTTGTTAGATCTGATTCTCAATTCTATTTCAAGAAAGATCCGACATAGTTTCATACAGATACTGCCAGGAGATAGAGTAAATATTGAAGTAAGTCCTTATGATTCAACCAAAGGACGTATAATTTATCGACTACACAACAAAGATTTAAAGGATTAGGTTTTCAACTTCTCCATTCCTTTCGGGGGAATACAATTCGAGATGAAAAATTTCAAGAAACTTATTTTCTTCCAAGAAATAGATTAAGAATTAAGGTAAGGAATGAAAAATATGAAAATAAGAGCTTCCGTTTCTAAAATTTGTGAAAAATGTCGACTAATCAGCAGGCGGGGACGAATTATAGTAATTTGTTCCAACCTGAGACATAAACAAAGACGGGGATAACCAGACTTTCCAGAAGAGCCGATGTATAAATAAAGAATCTGTTCTGACATGAAATGGATATATCTATATATCTCTGACTCATATTTATAAGATGATAAAATATGGCAAAAGCTATACCGAAAATTAGTTCGCGTAGGAATGGACGTATTGGTTCACGTAAGGGTGCACGTAGAATACCAAAGGGAGTTATTCATGTTCAAGCAAATTTCAATAATACCATTGTCACTATTACAGATGTACGGGGTCGAGTAGTTTCTTGGTCCTCCGCTGGTACTTCTGGATTCAAAGGTACGAGAAGAGGAACACCGTTTGCTGCTCAAACCGCAGCAGGAAATGTTATTCGTACCGTAGTGGATCAAGGTATGCAATGAGCAGAAGTCATGATAAAAGGTCCCATTCTCGAAAGAGATGCAGCATTCCGAGCTATTCGTCAAAGTGGTATACTATTAACTTTTGTACGGGATGTAACTCCTATGCCACATAATGGCTGTAGACCTCCGAAAAAAAGACATGTGTAGAGCTAAACATTGAAGAAATCTCAAGAAAAATAAAAGATTCGATGATCTAATCAAATAATAGTACTATGGTTTGAGAGAAAGTAACAGTATCTACTCAGACACTACAGTGGAAGTGTGTTGAATCAAGAACAGACAGTAAACGCTTTTATTATGGACGCTTTATTCTGTCTCCACTTATGAAAGGCCAAGCCAACACAATAGGCATTGCGACGCGAAGAGCTTTACTTGGAGAAATAGAAGGAACATGTATCACACGTGTAAAATCTGAGAAATTCCCACACGAATATTCTACCATAACGGGCATTCAAGAATCGGTACATGAAATTTTAATGAATTTGAAAGAAATTGCATTGAGAAGTAATCTATATGGAACTTCTGACGCGTCTATTTGTGTCAAGGGTCCTGGGTATGTAAATACTCAAGATATCATCTTTCCGCCTTATGTAGAAACCATTGATAATACACAACACATAGCTAGTTTAACAGAACCAATTGATTTTTGTATTGGATTACAAATAGAGAGAAATCATGGATATCTTATAAAAATGCCACATAACTTTCAAGATGGAAGTTATCCTATAGATGTTGTATCCATGCCTGTTCGAAACGCGAATCATAGTATTCATTCTTATGAGAATGGAAATGAAAAACAAGAGATACTTTTTATCGAAATATGGACAAACGGAACTTTAACTCCGAAAGAAGCACTTCATGAAGCATCCCGAAATTTAATTGATTTATTTATTCCCTTTTTACATATGGAGGAAGATAATTTATATTTACAGGACAATCAACACATGGTTCCTGTATCCCTTTTTACCTTTCATGATAAATTGGCTAAACTCATAAAAAAACAAAAAAAATAGCATTAAAATTGATTTTTATTGACCAATCAAAATTGCCTTCCAGGATCTATAATTGCCTCAAAATGTCCAATAGATATACATTATTGGACCTTTTGAATAACAGCCAAGAAGATCTTATGAAAATTGAACATTTTCATAGCGAAGATATAAAACAGATATTGGGCACTTTAGAAAAATATTTCGTAATTGATTTATCAAAAAATAAGTTTTAAATCGATTGGACTTATTTAGTCAAAATAGATTGAAATCTTTAGCACAATTAATATATCATATATGAGAAATAAATTCAGAATTAAATTGACTAGATGTATCTAGGGAGAATTCGCTTTGAAGAAACTATTCCCTAGATACACATGTCGTGTTATTTCACAATTGAATCAATTAAAAATAAAAAATTTTAAAAATACCTAAATTTAGGGATTTATCAATAGGTAATGTTGCACCAATGCCCAACCAAAGGGCGACTGCGGTACCAATCAAAAAGACAGTCATCGCTACTGGACGGCGAAATGGATTTTGGAATTTATTAACATTCTCTAAAAAAGGTACTGTTAATAATCCCACAGGTACTGTAACCATTAAAAGAATCGCCAGCAATTTATTGGGCACTGTACGAAGTATTTGAAATACAGGAAAGAAATACCATTCAGGTAAGATTTCCAAAGGGGTTGCAAATGGATCTGCCGGTTCACCAAAAATTGATGGTTCTAAAACAGCTAAGCCTACATTACATGCAATAGTACCTATAATTACTACTGGAAAAATATATAAAAGATCATTGGGCCATGCGGGCTCTCCATAATAATTATGACCCATACCTTTAACCAATTTAGCTCTTAATACAGGATCATTTAAGTTCGGTTTTTTTGTTATTCGGATAGGTGAATTCTTATAGATCCATCCCCCGAGGGAACTGGACATGATAATTTTTAATCATCCAGCTCGAGCAAGAATAAAAAAAACCAAATTAATCCATATATCCATATAAAATATATATATGGTACCTGTCTTTACACACCACATATATGATAGAGGAATGGTTCAATGTAAGAAAAATTTGACTGAATTCTTTTTTATGGAATTGCAACTATCCATTAAAAAACAAAGAATTCTGTTCTTACAAGTAAATACTCAAGACCCGAGTAGGCTTACAAATCAGATCATGATATGATCAAGTGCTTTTTGGGTCGTCTCAGACCTTCTAATTGGTATTTATCTCCAAAATGCTTGGAGATACACACACAAGGTTTGCTTGTTACTAATATAGTCTAGCTTCTCTTCTTCTTTAGATCCCTTGTTTCACTCCGATAGTAGTATTGATCGTGTCAATGCAGAGGAAAAGAATACATTTACATACTATTAAATCTTATAAGTGAACT
>NC_061111.1:158288126-158330626 GCF_002878395.1 Capsicum annuum | reverse complement strand
CTAAGTTAGTCTCATTCGAGGATGAATGTTCCCAAGGGGGAGATATTGTAAGACCCTGCAGAATTTCTAAGCTTAATTTATCCTTTTAGGCTTGTCAAGGAGTCTTAGACTGAGAAAATTTTAGTTAAGTTCCTAGACTTAGTTTATTTTTGACCTTCGAAAGTTGAAATCTCATTTCGTGACCTTAATGTCCCTTAATGATCCATATTTTTGTTAATTCATGATCAGAGAGGTCAATAGGTATTCCCGAAAAAGTTTTAAATTTTTTGGAACTCGTTTAGACCATGTTTAATGTCCAAAAATAGTGTTCCAATACGATCTTGGAGAGCTGCGTTGCCTATCACATTGGTTAACATTGTTGCGGGTTGTTAGAGTCAAAACTACTAAGGCTTAGCGCAATAATGGAGCAACACGTTGGGTATCGCCTTGATGCTATCGATGCGCCGCGTCACCAATCGCGTCGATGCCTAGTTTTCAATCATTAAATATCTGCATTTTTAAGGTAAAAAGGGCCAATGTCCCTCCCCCCCCCCCCCTCTATATAATTCTATAACACGAGATTCAGCTAGGTTTTTACCAAAATATAGTTTCTTCTCTCAAATTCCCTCAAGAATAAGTCTATGGTTTCAATTAAAGGTTCTAATCCAGGAGATTCCACCGTTAATCTTCAAGAAACTTCCTTCTAAGGTATGTAAAGTGTTGATTCATGGGTTCCTTTCACCCATGAAGCTCAAGAAGCCCTTTCAAAAATATAAATTTTGAATTCCATGATATGAATTGAATCATATCCATGTTTATGTTGTTGTATGATTACCAAGTTGAAATCTTTAATACATATAATGAATTTATGTTAGCATATGGTTGGAATTCTTGTACTTGAAGTGACTAATGTTTCCATGATGTATTATTTTAATGTTCATGCCTAAGCCTCAAGTTATGCATGCAATGTGTTTGCTAAAATGCCTAAGAGAATAAAATCATGCTTTATGACTCAATTATGCCCAAATTGATGAATCCATGCTTTACCCTTATGTTCATAGTGACCACATGTTGTTGTCATGCATTGTAATGGTTTGGTGGAACGCTCATGAGATTAGACTTATGAAATTATGACATATTTATATGTATCTCTACTCATGTGTAAGCTTATGACATACAAATACTTCATGAAAATTTTGAACGTCTATACTATGAATTGTTGACTATGGTCATGTGTTCAAGAAGGTCATGTCTTGTCAGTTTCATGCTATCAAGTCCTGGGGCTACTTGTACCCGAAAATTTAGCGGTGTGCCTAGATCCAGTGTCAATTTCATGATAATCTCACTTACGCCATGATCAGTAGTATTCTCAGTCAGTTTCAGAACTCAGTAAAATTCAGTCAGTTACATGACTCATGAAAACTTTGTAATCTTATGAAGTCAGTCAGTTAATAGAATTCTAAAATATTCCGTCAGTCCATGGAATTCAGTGAACTCAGTCCAGTTTATATCAGTATAATTAGTTCAATATATATTTAGTTGGAGTAGGATTCAGCACCGAGCGAATCCAAGGATGAGGGTACATACTGACAGTAGAGGGTGTGATCCTTAGAAGCAATCCTTGCGCTCCAGAATTATGTAGCCAGAATAGGTTGAGATATCAATACTAACAGTTGAGGGTTGATGAGGTGGATTAACACTGCCAGATGAGGGTCCCACCACTATTCTTTGGGGCCACTGCCAGATGAGGGTCACTCACAGTTTGTCCTTAGCAGTGGCGCGGTATTAACACCCTTCTAATTGGGATTATAGATTGGACCCCGGCTCTATACAAAAAAAGGTGTATGTCGGTTAAATAACTACTTCCCACAGTCTCAGTCTCAGTCTTAGTCTTAGTAATAGAACTCAGATAGTTCTTTAAATTCATGACTATCAGATACAGTCACTCAGTTCAGTACAAAACTTAGCTAGTTCCATTAGAATCAGGACTGTCAGACACAGTCACTCAGTTAAGAGTATGCCAGTTATATAAAACTCACGTTATTAGTATTCAGACTTAGTAGTTAGTATTATTATGATCTCATTTATATTTACGTATTCATGTATATATTCTCACGATCATTTTATTCAGTCAGTTAGTATTATTTATGCATATGAACCCCATGCATTTAGCCTACCTCACTTTCCATATAGTATATTCAGACGTACTGATGCATACTTTTCTTCTACTCTATGGTGTTTTATACCATTGGTTTGGATGCTCAAGTTCCTGATCGCACTTAGCTTCAGATTCAGCCAGCAGCAGTAATTTACAGTGACTCCTTATCATTCGAGGATAGCATAATTATTTCATTACTTCATTATTTTAGTTTTAGTAGACAAAGTTAGTTGGGGACATGTCCCATCAACTCCACAGTTTTTCAGATATTTTAGAGGCTTTCATACTAACATGTTTGGATAGTTTAGTTTAGTTTGGTATTGATATACCATATTTCCAGTTGTTACATTTTATCAGATATTTGAACCTTATGATCTTTCAGCCCTTTTATTCCGTAATTTATACAGTATATTATGCAGAGCTCAGCTATAGATATCAGTCATGGGTTAGCTTGTGGTCTTTCGAGATTGCTAGCACTGTATAGCATTCCAGGTATTAGATTCGGTGCATTATAGTGACCGGCCAATTTTTGTATACCTATCTGGCTACAATTGACTTACCTACTAAGTTAGACACTAAGAAAGGCTCTACTAATATTTTGAGGTTGATACCAAAGTCTGCAGCTATATAAGGAGTCATAAAGGAAAGTGAATCTTTGGGGTCTAACAATGCATAAATATGGAGATGAAAAACCTGTAATGTACCCGTTACCACATTAGGAGAACTTTCCTAATCAAGCCAAGTCTGGAGAGCATACAACCTATTATGGCCCTCTTATTCTTTCTTTCCTTCTATTTAAGCATCTTCTCCTCAATCCGTTGAGAATGAACCATCAGTCTAGAAAGGTCCACCTCTTTAATCAGCATGGAAATCTTACACTTCTTGACTACACTGTTAGATACACCAGACACGAACTTACTCATCATAGACCTAAAGTCAGCCATCATAGTCAGAGCATACCTCGCCAACTGAGTGAACTTGAGCGAGTACTCCCTCATATAACAGGTTAAGACACCTTATCTACCCTCATATAACAGGCTATGATGTCTCAACCTATGCTGGCTATATAGTTCTGGAACGCAAGGATGACTGCTAAGAATCACAACCTCATATACAGGTGAGTTCCCATCCTTGGGTTCACTCGGTGCTAACTCCTACTCCCATTTGAAGAGATTGAACATGATTTAACTGACTATACGTGAGTGAAACTTACTGAATTCTATTGACTAACAGAATACTACTGATATTTGATAATTGACTGAGACCATGAGATTTCCTGAGTCACATGACTGACTGAATTATACTGAATCATGGCTTGATTTTGTATATCGTGAAACATGACATGGATCTAGGCACACAGCTATAGTTTTCGGGTACGAATACCCCCAGGACTCGATGGAAGAAAACTGACACAACATGACTGACTTGATCATAATATTGGAGTCCACAATTCACATTTTCATAAATAGGGGATACTATACATCATGTAGTTCCTTAACATATAAAGCATGGTAGGGAGTGCATAGCTATATTTCATATGCATATTGTATATCTCCATTATAACACATGCTTCATACCACAATAATAGCAACACATGAAAAGCATGGAATTCATATTAAAGTATATAGCTAACATGGACTTGTCATTTAGACATCATGGAACCATATAAACATGAATTTCTAGCATCCTAAGCATTTTATTGAACACCTTGTATGCATTCTTTAAGGCATAGGTTTGTTTCATAACTTACACCATTTTACACCACCTAAAGTTCATAGTTTTCAACTAACAAGCATATATATTCCACGAAAACACCTCTAGATATCATCTTCAAACTTAAACAACAATCATCAACATGTAAATGCTTATATCACCACAAAAAGTTCCCAAAATAGTATTTAAAACATGGTTCTTGAGCTCTATGAACGAATTGGATCCGTAGATGAACACTATGCATACTTGACTCAGGGTTCTTGACGTTTTTGAACTTGAAGGGTTTGAAATGCTTTGATTTTTGAAGAGGATTGGGTTTTGTTCTTGGGGATTAAATTCAGAGAGAAACCCTAGTTTTTGGTTTGTGGAATAACAATGAGCAAAATGGCTGAATTCAGACTCATCTGGGTATATAAGCGAGTGGTAAGTGACAAAAATACCCATGTTAAAATGACCTAGAAATAAACTGAACATGGCATGTGACGTTCTAACTGACGGTCCATCAGAAACTTGATAGACTATCACTTAGCCCGTCAGACGTGGACCAGAAATGGGGCTCACTGGATAAGAGTTGACGGCCTGGATGATGGTCCATCACAACTTTGATGGTTCATCAACTCGTCCGTTAGTCCTTATCCAGTACGTGGATAAACTGCCTTGGCTGTGATAGTCAAAGTGGCGGTCCATCACTTATGTGGTGGTTTATTAACTTGGCCGTCATACTTAGGCTTTTCTGATAGTTCTAATTAAAACATTCATATCTTCCTCGTGTGATGTTAGATTTGGATAAAATTGGTACTGTTGGAAAGCTAACTCAATTTCCCACGTGATAGAAAGTGAAAATATCAAAAATACCATGTGTACAAAGATAGTTTTACATTTTAAAGTAAGTCCTAGAATCCTTGAGATGATTTCTATCTAGGAAAAAGGCACGGGTATTACAATATGTCCCCCTTGAGAACATTCATCCTCGAATGGAACTGACTAAGACGGGAAACAATAATCTGAACATGAGTAATTGGAATATGATCTTATGACTAACAAACTGAACGCGTCATACTGAACATGCATATCTGATACACGTGTAACTGATTCATGAATGCATGACTGAGGTTCTCGCAATGAGAATGCATATCTGATGCATGATTATTTACTAGACTGATACATGTATGCATGACTAAATATGCAATGGTACTTGATACCAAATTTGTAATGGAACATGAACACAAAACAAAATATCAAGTTGTATTAAATGTTGAACATGAAACCAAATAAGCTTAAGGAGGACTGTTACCTTGAGCTTGATTTGGGTTGGCAGAGAAAAGGCGAGGGTACTTGGTACACATTTCTGCTTCTGCTTCCCAAGTACCTCCCTCAACGAACTGATTTTGCCAAATAACTTTGACTAGAGGGACTTCTTTGTTCCTCATCCTACGAATCTGATAGTCTAAAATTTTGAATGGACTCTCTTCACAAGAGAGGTTGTCCTGAACATCAATGTTCTGAATAGGGACTACAACTGCTGGGTCACCTATGTACTCCTTGAGCAAGGAGACATGGAAGACCGGATGAACTGAGGCTAGATCTGAAGGCAATTCAAGCTCATAAGCTACCTTCTCGAAGCGACTGAGAATCCTAAAGGGACCAATATAGTAGGGACTGAGTTTCCCTTTCTTGCCGAACCTCTTTACTCCCTTCATGGGAGATATCTTGAGATAGAAATAGTCATTGACCTCGAACTCGAGATCCTTTCTACGAACATCTTCATAAGACTTTTGGTAGCTCTGAGTAGCTCGAAGTCTCTCTCTAATCAACTAAACTTTCTCTAAGGCGTCAAATACCAAGTTAAGACTGATAACTGAGGCCTCACTAACTTTGAACCAACCGATTGGATATCTATACCTCCTACCATATAGAGCTTTGAATAGAGCCATCTGAATACTGGAATGATAGTTATTATTGTATGAAAACTTAATCAGAGGCAAGTGGTCATCCCAACTTCCCTTGAAATCAACTACACACGCCCTTAGCATATCTTCAAGAGTCTGAATGGTCCTCTCTGCTTGACCATCTATCTAAGGATAAAAGGTGATACTGAGATGAACTTGGGTACCAAGACCCTTTTGGAATGTTTTCCAAAAGTGAGAGGTGAATTATATACCTCTATCTGAGATGATAGATAATAGAACACCTCATAATCTGACCAACTCCCTGATATAGAGTTTGGCGTAATCCTCGACTAAATAAGAGGTACAAACTGGAAAGAAATGAGCTGACTTGGTCATTCTATCTACAATGAACCAAATTGAATCATGCTAATGACGAGTTCTATGAAAACCCATCACAAAGTCCATTTTCATTTCTTCCTACTTCTAAGTAGGAATGGTGAACTCCTGCATGGAACCACTAGGTTTTTGATGCTTTATCTTAACCTGCTGATGTGTAGAGCACTTAGCCATAAACTCTACAACATCTCTCTTCATCCCACTCCACCAATAAATCTCTCGTAAGTTACGGTATATCTTAGTGGAACCTGGATAAATAGAGTATCATGCACCATGTGCTTCTGTAAGAATTCACTACCTTAAGTCAACTACACCTGGAATGCACAGACGAACCTTACAACGAAGAACACCATCTCCCCCTTGGGAGAAAACCTCTACCTTCTGATACTGAACTGACTCTTTTAGCTTGATAAGGCTAGGATCCTTGTCTTGCTTCTCTTTCACCTCAGAAACTATAGATGACTCTGAACTACTCTGAACATATACACTACCCTCTGAAGAGTCGACTAAGTGAACGCCTAGTCTAGTAAGATGATGGATTTCTAGGGCTATCTTTTTCTTGCTATCCTCAATGTGAGAAACACTACCCATAGAGAGTCTACTGAGAGCATCGGCCACAACATTGGCCTTGCCCAGGTGATAAAGGATACTCATGTCATAATCTTTCAATAGCTCTAACCACTTTCTCTGATAAAGATTGAGATCTTTCTGAGAAAAGACATACTGGAGACTCTTATGATCTGTGAAGACATCTACATAAACTCCGTATAAATAATGCCTCCAAATCTTTAAGGAAAATACTATGGCTGCTAACTCAAGATCATGAGTAGGATAATTCTTCTCATGGGGCTTTTACTTTCTGGAGGCGTAGGCTATGACCTTACCATGATACATAAGGACACAACCTAAACCCCCTTTAGATGCATCACAATATACTAAAAACTCATCTGAACCATCTGGAAGAGCTAGAATTGGAACTGAAGTGAGTCGAGTCTTCAATTCCTGAAAACTCTTCTCACATGAATCTAACCACTGAAACTTGACCTTCTTCTGAGTCAATCTGGACATGGGAGATGCCATATAAGAAAATCCCTCGACAAACCATTTGTAATAGCCAGCCAAACCCAAGAAACCCCTGATATCTGATAAAGATACAAGGCGAGGCCAGTTTCTTACTGCTTTGGTATTCTGAGGATATACTCTAATACCATCACCGAAAACAATATATCCAAGGAATGCTACTGATCTTAGCCAAAATTTTCACTTACTAAACTTGGCAAATAACTGATGATCCCTAAGATTCTGAAGAACAATCCTAAGATTGTCTGAATGATCACGCTTGGTGCGAGAATAGACAAGAATATCATCTATAAAGACTATGAAAAATATTTCCAAGTACTGCTTAAACTCACAGTTCATCAAGTCCATGAAAGCTGCAGAGGCATTGGTAAGACCAAAGGACATGACTAAAAATTTAAAGTGATCATACCGAGTATGAAAAGTTGTCTTTGGGATGTCACGTTCTCTAACTCTGAGCCGATGATAGCCCGATCTGAGGTCTATCTTGGAGAAATAATTGGCACCATGAAGTTGGTCAAACAAGTCATCTATTCTAGGAAGCGAATACCTGTTCTTGATCGTAACTTTGTTGAACTAATGGTAATCAATACACATCGTGAGAGAACCATCTTTCTTGCGCACGAATAAGACTGGTGCACCCCATGGGGATATACTGGGCCTGATGAATCCCTTATATAAGATATCCTTTAACTAATCTTTCAGTTTCTTAAGTTTCGTAGGTGTCATTCTATATGGCAGAATAGAGATAGGCTGAGTATCTGGGAGAAGGTCTATGCCGAAGTCTATTTCTCTTTAGGGAGGAATGCCTGGAAGATCTTTGGGAAAGATATCTGATTATTCATTAACCACTGAAACTGATTCAAGACTGGGAGATTTGGAACTAGAATTTTTAACATGCACGAGATGGTACACACATACCTTAGAAATCATTATCCTTGCTTGAAGGTAGGAAATAAGTTGACCCCTGAATGCTAAAGTACTATCCTTCCACTCAAGGATGGGTTTATTCAGGAACTGAAATTGAATTATCCTATTTCTGCAGTTGACTATGGCATAGCAGGAGTGAAGCTAATCCATGTCGATAATGACATCAAAATCAGTCATCTCTAATTCGACTAAATCTGCTGACGTATATTTTTGAAATATCATAAACAGGAATTTCCTATATACCCGCCGGGCTATGATAGTTTTACCCACTGAGGTAGAGACTAAAAAGGGCTCTGCTAAAATTTTGGGACTAATTCTGAAATTGCCTGCTATGTACGGAGTAATAAAAGACAAGGATGTGCCTGGATCTAGCAAAGCGTAAACATAAACATGGAAAATCTATAACATACCAGTAACTACATTAGGAGAATTGTCCTAATCCTGTCAAGTCTGAAGAGTATAGAGTCTGTTTGGGCGTTTCCCACTAGTAGCACTGGAAGTGGCACCCTGTTAGTTTGGGTGACCGGACTAAGCTGTGGAACAATTCTGCTAACCCTGAGGACCTGGATGAGGACAGTCCCTAAATCTGTGGCCTGTCTTGCCACAACTAAAACAAATGCCTTGACCCGCTCTAAACATAACCTGACGGTGCTTACCACAAGTCTAACACTGAGGATAAATATGGGAACTTCTAATACTGCCCTAAAATTTAGAGCCTGGTGCTCTATCTCTATTTTCGTCTCTGAATTTCGACACTGGGGCACTAGCAGAGAAGGACCTGGAGCTGCTGACTTGGAACAAAACTGGGAACGATTTTCTTCTTCGGATTTAGGCTGAGCAAATCTGAAACTTCCTGATCTTGCTCTCTTGTTCTACCTCTGCCTAGTTCTAACCTTCATCTTCTCTACCTACTGGGCATGGGTTATAAGCCTGGCTAAAGTCATATCACTATTCAGCAATGCAGACCTACACTCATTTACCATGCTATCATTCACCCCTGACATAAACTTGTTCATCTTAGCCCTGTCATCTATAACCACATGAGGGGCATATCTTGCTAGCTGAGTGAATCTTAGAGAATACTCTCTAACAGTCATAATTCCCTTCCTGAGGTTGATAAACTTAAGAAATTTGGCTTCCCTTGGCTCTTGGGGAAAGAATCTGTCTAAGAAAGTCATGACAAATTCCTCCCACTCTATAGGACCTACATCCTCTAACCTCTTAGACTTCAACTATTTGTACCAAGTGTGAGCAACATCCTGTAACTGGTATGTGGCTAACTCAGCGCTCTAAACAGAAGTAACTCCCATGATGTCAATGACCTTCTGGACTTGGTCAATGAACTCCTGAGGGTTTCATCAAACTTAGACCCGAAGAATGATGGAGGGTTCATTCTGGTGAAGTCCTAAATTCTAGATATTGCCGAATTGGCCACTGGATTGGCCGAAATAACTGGTGGACGTTCATTTTGGGCAGCCATATACTGAGTAAGTATGGTGAATATGGCTCTAAACTCCTCATGAGAAACATGCTCGCCCAAATGGTCTTTGGGCTAAAGAACTGGTTGGTTTTTTCTCTTTGGATGCATATTCTGAAATAAGAGAAAAATAGATTAGACTGAGAGTTTAACATAAGATTATGTTCACTAGTACAACATGAATACTGAAAGAAGGGAAACTGTTCCTAAAATATCTCATAGCCTCATGTACATAAACGTGGCACGCAATACACCCATGCACAAGACTCTACTAGATATGGCTTTCAGACTTCCTAGGACTCTATTAAACCTTAGGCTCTGATACCAAGTTTGTAATGCCCTGATTATCTGAACCAAAATGCTACACGGTGCTTATGACCCCAAGGGACCACAAGCTAATCCTTGACTGATATATGTACCGATACACTGCAATATACAACATAATAGTGTGGAAAACATGAACATGTAGGCCATAAGATTCAACTAAATAAAAATCTGTCAAAATATAATATCCATATGGGTTAAAGATACCCAAAACAACTGAAAATTGAATTAAATCTAAACTAAATTTGAATACTGAATTTGAAAGCCTCTAAGTAATGTCTGAATAAGGAGTTGAAGGAACATATCTCCAAATAACTCCATCTAAGAAAACCGAGATGAAATAATAAATAAAATAAAATAATATCATCCTCGAATGGATGAGGACTCACTGCAACTCTATGACTGGATTTTACTACTGATCTGTAGCTCGTGTCTCTAAACCTATGGTGTAACATGAAAGAAATCACCATAGCGCAAATGCATCAGTACAACTGGAGTATTGAGTATACGAGTGAGGTAGGATAATACAAAAGGGTTTACATGCATGAACAATGCTAACTGGCTGACTGATATAAACGAAAGAGTGTAAACATATATACATAGTAACTGAGATTGTGAGTACATGATAGCTAGATATGTATGCTAATACATGGTTTACTAATATCTGACATGGCTGAAATTGTAGTTCTGATAACATGCACAACTGTATCTGATAGTCTTAAATCTATCTGAGTTCTGCACTATAACAGAATTTGAATGTATCTACCAGTCCTGGTATACTGATATCTGGAGAACTATCTGAGTTCTTTTACTAAGACTAAGTCTGAAACTGTGGGAGCTAGTTCTTTAATCGATATGCCCCATATGTGCCATTATGGCTAAGCTGGGGTCCAATCTCTGCCCTAAGTGGAAGGGTATCAATACCGCGCCACTGGTAAGGACAACATGTGAGCAATACTTATATAACAGGTAACTCTAGTGAGAATGGTGGGAACCTTTATATAATAGGTTAATAGAACTCATCTACATTCATATAATAGGCTGTGATATCTCAACCTATGCTGGCTACATAGTTTTCTAATGCAAGAATGACTGCTAAGAATCACACCCTCATATACAAGTGAGTTCCCATCCTTGGGTTCACTTGGTGCTAACTCCTACTCCCATCTAAAGAGATTGAACATGATTTAACTAACTGTACGTGAGTGGAACTTACTGAATTCCATTGACTGATGGAATACTACTGATATCTGATAACTGACTGAGACCATGAGGTTTCCTGAGTCACATGACTGACTGAATTCTACTGAATCATGGCTTGATTTTGTATATCGTGAAACATGACATGGCTCCAGGCACACAACTATAGTTTTCAGGTATAAATACTCCCAGAACTCGATGAAAGAAAACTGACACAACATGACTGACTTAATCATAAGATTGGAGTCCACAATTCATATTATCATAAATAGGGGATATTATACATCATGTAGTTCCTCAATATATTAAGCATGGTAGGGGGTTAATAGATATATTTCATGTGCATATTTTATATCTCCATTATCACACATGCTTCATACCACAATAATAGCAACACATAAAAAGCATGGAATTCATATTAAAGTATATAGCTAACATGGACTTGTCATTTAGAAATCATGGAACCATATAAACATGAATTTCTAGCATCCTAAGCATTTTATCGAACACCTTGCATGCATTCTTTAAGGCATAGGTGTGTTTCATAACTTACACCATTTTACACCACCTAAAGTTCATAGTTTTCAACTAACAAGCATATATATTCCATGAAAACACCTCTAGATATCATCTTCAAACTTAAACAACTATCATCAACATGTAAATGCTCATATTACCACAAAAAGTTCACAAAATAGTATTTAAAACATGGTTCTTGAGCTCTATGAACGGATTAGATCTATAGATGAACACTATGGATACCTAACTCAGGGTTCTTGACGTTTTTAAACTTGAAGGATTTGAAATCCTTCGATTCTTGAAGAGTATTGGGTCTTGTTCTTGGGGATTAAATTTAAAGAGAAACCCTTGTTTTTATTTGTGAAATAACAATGAGTAAAATGGCTGAATTTGGACTTATCTAGGTATATTGGCGAGTGGTAAGTGACCAAAATACCCCTGTTAAAATGACCTAGAAATAAACTGAACATGGTGTGTGACGGTCCAACTAAAGGTCCGTCAGACACTTGACGGTCCGTCACTTAGTTGTCAGACATGGACCAAAAATGGGGTTCACTGGATAAGAGTTGACGGCCTGGATGATGGTCCATCACAACTTTGACGGTCCGTCAACTCGTCCGTCAGTCCATATCCAGTATGTGGCTCAACTGCCTTGGCTGTTACAGTCAAAGTGACGGTCCATCACTTATGTGGCGGTCCGCCAACTTGGCCATCATACCTAGGCATTTTCATTAGTTCCAAGTAAAACGTCCATATCTTCCTCGTCTGATGTCGGATTTGGACAAAATTGGTACCGTTGGAAAGCTAGCTCAATTTCCCATGTGATAAAAAGTGAAAATATCAAAAATACCATGTGTACAAAGATAGGTTTACATTTCAAAGTAAGTCTTAGCATCCTTGAGATGATTTCTAGCTAGGAAAAAGGCACGAGTATTACAGAGGCATTATCTGTAAACAGAATGAAGGACGGGTTAGAAAAAGGAATTCAATAGGGTACATGCACTTTCGCATGTTATGAATACTGAAAGAAGGAAAACTTTCCTAAAGACTCTACTCAATGCGACTTTTAGATACCTTAGGATACTTTAAAACCTAGATTTGATACCAAGTTTTGTCACAACCCGAGGCTACCCACTTGTCGTGACATGGTGCTTAAGGCCACAAGCCACCCCAAACTAACCCCTGGTCTAGTACCTGTTATGAGCATTGAATAAAATGATAACAAAACAACATGTGCAAAAGATAAATTGATAAAGTTCTATCAAAAGGAATACTAGAATATATAAAATGATACATCTGAAGTATTTGATCAATACTAGAAATAGACTATTTGTCTGAAAGCCTCTAAAATATAAGGAGTTGATGGGACAAACCCCTACCTAACTTTAACTAATTGAACATAAAGAAATATTGAAATAACTAACATATCATTTCTCATCCTCGATGGATAAGAACTCACCACTACTGCTGTGAGAAACTACTGAGCTGTCTAGGGATAGTCGGGAAATTGTGCATCCGAACCTATGTTATAAGAAAACATAACGTAAGAGAAAAGTATGCAATTAGGATTTTGAATGTACTGGTACATGAGGTAAAGACTAATTGAAATATATGTGGAAACTGAACATGGTTGCATGAACATGTAAAATTGAGAATGCAAGACCAAGTAAGCATGTACTAAAATAATATTTAAAACTTATTGATTAAATAACTGAATATCTGATTTCTTGGTCAAACAAACCTGAAAAAATGTAGATTGAGTATTAACTAAAACTGTGGGAGTTATTACGTAACCGACATACCCCAATCTAAGAAAATAATGTTCCAACCTATAACCCTAGTTGGAAGGGTGTTTGTACCTTGCCTTGGGTACTAACACAAGGCTAACGATGTGGATCCATAAGGCTGATGTCCCAAATGATTAGGGAGCCAGTTCTAAACTTGTGGGCGACTCCTATAATCCTATGTTGGCTAAGTAGTTATGGAACTTAGGGACTGCTACTGAGGAATCAGTCCTAACTAGCCGGTTAGTCCCTATCCCTAGGTTCACTCGGTGCTAAATCCTAATCCTAATCCTAATTGAATAAAACTGGTATTATTATGGGTCTAATGTAATATGGTACTATATTGATGAGTGCTCAACGTGAACATAATATTTTAAATATGGTAATAAAATCATGGCATGACTGCCTTGTAACTTGAGAATAAAGACATGTATAAACAGATAGGTATCGGGTGTACATAACCCTCTAGCATATAATAATTGCAAAAATATGATAATAATATTTAAAACAGTGAAATAAAGTCATAGTAAAAAGACCAAAAACATAAGATATTTCAAGAATGAGTGAGAAACATGAATTTGTTCATGGGAATGTGTTAAACTGAGAGAACAACATATTTTCATGGTTTAATTCATAACTTGATGATTTAATTTGAAATCAATTAAACATGACATGGGTAATTGAAATTTAAAACATAAAGTAACCTAAATTACATGGGAAGGAATGTTGACATGGCTTGAATTCAAATTTCTTAGAATACATGGATTAAATTCATGATTTACATGGATAATTTCTCAAAAGGTTAAAATCCATACCTAAATAAAAAGGGGATTTTTGGGATGCAATGGGTGAAAGTAACCCATTGATGAATACCCCACAAACCTAAATATTGAAGCCTTGGATAAATTTCTTGGTGTTGAACTTGAATTTGATGAACCCTAGTTGGTTTTGGGAAGAAAGAAATTGCCCTTTTTGCTCTGTAATGGATAATTTATGAGTTATGATAGGTTAGGGTAGTTTTTATACTTTATAAATGTTGTTTGGAGGGTAAAATGATGTAGTTTTTAGGTTAAAAGAGTGGGAAAAGACCAAAAAAACTCTTTGAAATTATCTTCAAAATGTCTGAAGCCATCCCGATGAGTTTGGGTATGACTCATAAGTTCTGGGTATGGGTCATGTCTTGAGTCATCACCAGGAGCCCAAATTTTAACCCCTGGTATTATGGGTATGACTCTTCCCGATGAATCAGATGGTCTTCTTATGAGTCGTCATTAATGAATTGTAACCACTGACAACTTTGATAATGCTTCAGTAATTTGGCCTTAACTTTTCACCCCAATATTGGATTCAGGAAAAATTTGTATAGTTGGTGTAATGCCCCGAATCTGGTACCCAAAATGCTACATGGTGCTCTTGACCCGAAAGGACCAAAAGCTAACCCATGACTGGTATCTGTACCTAAATACTGCATAAGATACTGTTTAAATGCGGAAATAAAGGCTGTATGACCATAAGGTTCAAAATTGATTAAATGATCTCTGAATGATTTGGTATCACAATACCAAAACAAAACCTAAAATAAACTATCTGAACATGATAGTCTGAAAAGCCTCTAACTAACTGAACTATCTGAATAAGGAGTTGATGGGATATGTCCCCAACTAACTCCAACTACTGAAATAAATAAATTAATGAGATAATAAAGTAATGGTCATGTCCTCAAAGGATGGGGACTCATTGCTAACTCTAACTGATGAGACTGGAATGCTACTGATGCTCTGGAGCTCGTGCTTCTGAACCTATGGTATAAAACACCATAGAGCAAATGTGTTAGTACGTTTAAATATACTGGTATACATGTGAGGTAGGATGAATGCAAAGGGTTCATATGCATGAACTATACTAACTGACTGGATAACATGAACGTGAGAATACATGCATGAATACATAGTAGCTATAACTGAGTTTGTGATAACATAATTACTGAGCCTAAGTACTGATAACATAAGATACTGATAACTGTATAACTGAAATAACTAATTTAGAGTGACTGTATCTGACAGTCTAGGTTCTGATAGAACTAGATGAGTTTCGTCCTGTTCTGAGTGGACTGTATCTGACAGTCCTAAAGTCTGAAGAACTATCAGAGTTCTTTTACTGAGACTGAATGATGGTATCTGATATTCCTAATTTATAACTGAAACTATGGGAAGTAGTCATCTATCTTACATGCCCCAGATAAAGTAATATAGCTGAGTTGGGGTCCAATCTATAACCCCAATTGGAAGGGTGTCAATACCACGCCACTGGTAAGGACAAGCTGTGGGTGACCCTCATCTGACAATATCCCCAAAAGAGAATGGTGGGACCCTCATCTGACAGTATTTATCCACCTCATCAACCCTCATCTGACAGTGTTGATGTCTCATCCTATGTTGGCTACATAGTTCTAGAATACAAGGATGACTTCTAAGAATCACACCCTTATCTAACAGTGTGTGTTCCCATACTTAGGTTCACTCAGTGTTAATTACTACTCCTATCTAAATAGATATTGAACATGGATTACTGAACTAAAGTGGACTGAATTAACTGAGTTTTCATTGACTGGCGGAATAGTATTGAGATTACTGAATTTCTGAGATTCCTAAGATTACTAAGTTTTCCTGGATCACATGACTGACTGAATTTCTATGAACATGGCTCGACTGAGAGTATCTTTAAAACATGACACTTGCTCTAGGCACACAGATAATTGTCAAGTACAAGTACCCCCAGGACTCGATAGAATAAAATTGACAAAGCATGACTTTCTTGAATACATGACCAACATCATAATCCATAATACAATAAGTTGGAGATTTCATGAAGTAGAAGTTCTAAATCACCACAAGGCTACACATGTATCCATAATTCACTGACTAAGACATTTTATCAAACATTTGACATGCATAAACATGTACATGATTGGGGATTTCGTATTATCATACTAGTATGGCACTTTTCCTTCACATAGGCATTTAATCAAATGCATGGGGAGCATGCTTTTATTATACAATCATCAACACATCTAATAATCATGGATACATTAATCAATGTGTAAATTTAAGAGTTTATCATGATTATTATGCAAATCACCAAATCCTAGGGTCAATCATTGGAATATGTAATTTCAAACATGAATCAAAACCCCACAACATAATGAACATGAATTTCAATTCAATTTAAATCATGAACATTCATACATACACAAATCTTTAGATTTTGAAAAGAGATTCTTGAGCTTCATGGGTGAAAGGGACCCATGAATCAACACATGACATACCTAGTTGTGATTTTCTTGAAGTTATTGGACTTGAAGAACTTGAATATCTTAGTTTCTTGAAGAATGATTTGGATCTTTTTCTTGGGGATTATCTTTGAGAGAAAACCCTAATTTGATGTTATAGATGGATTATGAACTTATGAGCCTTGATCTAATATAATTAAGGGTTAAAATGGGTGGAAAAACCCCAATACCCCTTTAAAATGACTTTAAAATAACTAAACAAACTATGCGATGGTGGGTGCAATGGTCCATCATTGGGTCGATGGTCCGTTGGTCTTGACCGTCGCACCTGGGTAGAATAAGGGTTCATGGCCTCTACTGTGATAGCTTAGGCGACGGTCCGTCACTAGCTCGATGGTCTGTCAGCCTAAGCTATCACCCTTAGGCAGAAGATAGTCTCACTGCCTCCACTTGATTGCTTGGGTGATGGTCCGTCGCTAGCTCGATGGTCATCGAGCCTCACCATCGCACCTGGGTGGTTTTGACTGCTTTTTGTAAAACGGCCATAACTTTCTACCCCGATACCGTATTTGGATGAAATTGGTATTGTTGGAAATCTAATTCAATTTACCACATGACAAAAAGTGAAAATCTTAAAAATATCACACATATAAAAGTGGATTCATATTCCAAAGTAAGTTTCTAACATACTTGGGATGATTTCAAGCTAGGTAGAAGTACAGGGTATTACAGTTAGAAAGCAAATTAAATTATATATCTGTTGGTATTTCTTAAGCTCATAAATTCTTAGTAGAATAGAAGTTATGATAGTTTGAATATGACTACAGTTGTATTCTTTATAAGAACTTAATCGGAAAAGAATGTTTCAACTTGTTCATGAGCTAAGATCTATTTAAGGACTTAATAAATGTCCAAGTAACGTATAAAGTTATCAAAACATGAGTGTTGATTATTGGATTATTTACTAGTCAGGATACGAGTCATATCTTATGACTCGTAACAAGTCAATAGGACTTGTAGCCACCACTCATAAGCTAGACAGAAACTTAGGGAACCTAGGCATATACCCGTATGACTCTACTTTATATGAATCGTACCATGCCTTGATGAATTCTAGGGTCAACTCATATCCACAACAGACTTCAAATACTCTACACTACCATAGGTAAGACTCTAGCATATGACTCATATATTTTTATATGACTTAAGGAGATAAGCCATACATTGTATAGTAGTTTTCAGACATATGTTATTATAGATAGAGGGAGTTTAAGTTTAATATTAGTGATTGGTTGTTCGTAAGGGTGTCTCCTATGAAGGGTATGATGTGTTTTGGGAAGAAGAAGAAGCTCAGTTCCCGTTATGTTGGTTCGTATTTAGTTTTGAAAAAGGTTGGCAATGTTGCATATGAATCTGAATTGCCTTTTAGTTTAAGCTCCATTCATCTGGTCTTCCATGTCTTGGTGTTGAGGAAGTGCTTTGGTGATCCTTTATTAGTTGTTCTTTTGGAAGGTGTGGGCATTTCGAATTCTTTATCTTATGAGAGAGTTTCTATAGAGATCTTAGATCGACAAGTCCATCAGTTGTGAATGAAAGACATAGCTTTAGTAAAGATTCTTTGGAGGAATGAAAAGTTTGAGGAAGCTACTTAGAAAGCCAAGGAAGATATGAAGTCCAAGTATTTGTTCCTATTCCTTATTCTGAAAAATCATTCTAAAGGTATATGTAATCTTAGCATCTTTGTTATCTGACTTTGGTAAAGAAAATTTTAAATTCCTTGATGTCTTTGTTTTCTATCTTTGTTAAAGTTAAGTGTGTTTGTTTGGGGTCAAATTATTCTAATAAATGCCTTAACCCATCATTTGAGGACGAATGATCCTAGGGGGGAGAATAAAATATCCCAAGTGTTGGTCCTTGAAAATTTCTAAACTTTTATCCTTACTGTCCTGACTATGACTCACCTTACAAGTCGTAGTGTGTCTTGATGGGTCATATGAACCTACTTGTAAGGTGTCCAATAAATATTACTTGATTTGTTATCCTGAGTATGACTTGAGTACACGTGCCATAAAGAACCATGACAAGTCATTGGACTCAAATTATAGCCTAAACAGTGTGTGTATGGCTAAGTTCTGATCTGAGTACGAGTGGCTCACTATGAATCATGAGGACTCATTATAATTCATTTTGTGTAAATCATAGGATGTTCAGTGTTTATCCAAATTGTTTTATGTGTTCACTATGACTGGACCCTATGAGTCGTAGGGTCCTATTATGATCCATGGTATAAGAGTCTTAAGGTCAATAGTAGGTATTCCAAGTGACACTTTCTTGACAATGACTCATCGAGACGATTCATAATAAGTCGTGATGAGTTATTTTGAGACCCATAATAATTGGCGGTTTATTTATCCAACTTTTAAAATTGAGGGTATTTTAGATATTTCCCTCTTATCCCAATAATAACCCACTACCTATAACATACTTGGGGCCCTAATTCATCAATAAACCACTCTAAACATTCTTTCTTCTTTCTCAAGTCTTGCAAGCATCCGTACTTAGGCTTTTTAAGCAGTAGGTCATCCAAGGGCTCAAGGGTTGGATTCTCTCCATAATCTTGGATATTTTAGGCATATTACTCTTCCCTAATTGTTAATTTGTTAAAATCATATGTTTTAGAGTGTTATTCACATGGTATTGATAAAGGTTTTGAAATATGGGTTGAGGGTTTCAAATGTTTGTTGTTGAACAATGTTTCCTATAATTTACCTTTGATAATTCATGCTTTAATTATGGTTTTGAAATTATGGGATGTATGGGTATGGTGAATAAATGAGGGGATTGTGATTTCCCCCAAATTGTGACTTTTAAAGTGGTAATGACCTCAACCCCATATTGCGAAATTGGTTTTGAATATGAAAAGAATGCATATTGAACTACTCTTGAATTATTGCATAATCTGAAAAGTCAATAAAGCATAATGATTTTTAATTGAACCTTATGTGGTTGTGTAATTACCTAATATAATGCATAATTAAACCAAGGGGCCATGTATTTCCCAAAATAATGAAAGTGTTATGGCATGTTGATGTTACCTTGCAAGTGTAGTTAGTATGATGATACCAACAATGTATGCTAAATGTGTATCATGGTTCAATGAATGGGAATGAATGATAAATGATTTAATTAGGCTTTAATGTGGTTTGTGTAGCTAAGCCGTAAAAGTTGAGGTCCCAAGGGACCAATACTGGAAACTGTGGTTGCCGATGCGTTGGTCTAAATGACCGGGTGATTTGAGTCCCCCTTATTATTATCATATGATTGGAAGGTTTGAGTCTCCTATATTATATTATATGATTGGGTGCTTATGTCACCTTGATATGCCGAGAGGTTTGACTCCATCATAGTGCATATATATACCCTTTGATTCGTGTGGTCATATGCACTAAGCCCTTCTGATTAGGGGAGAGATGGGACCATATAGCCCCGGGTGCCTTGTTATGTTATGAAGATTAAGCTACACAATCCAGGCTAAAGTTTTAAAGTGCATATTAAGCCTTGTTCCCTATCCCAGATTGTGGTATATATATATATGTGTGTGTATATGCATTTGATTATGTGCATTGGATTTGAATGATTTTGAAATATTGATCACGACATTATGTTATCCTTATTTTTGAGTTATATGATAGTGCTCAACCCACTAACTGTCTACGGACGTTATATCCCGAAGCGATGTAGGCATTAGAGATACCTCTACTTTTTCTACGCAGAGTTAGGTGGATCATCTCGGTTCATTGGTTGGTTGTGGTGAAGTAGTTATCCTATTCTCCAAAAGACTTAGACATTTCATCAGTTCTTATCATAGATTAGGATTGAAAGTTTTCATTATCCTTAACATTATCATAGTCATTGTCAGGGTCGAGGACATATCCCGACCAAGATCGATTTTTGGTTTTTTTTACATAGAGGCTTTGTTAGATTACTGTGGACTTGGGTGATGTTGGTTGGATGTGTTTGGTTGGTTGCTAGTTATCAGTTATAGACATATCTTTTATTCTTTGAACTTACCTTGTGCTATCTTGTTAGATGTTTGAAATTCAGCCAATGTTGGGAGGTGTATGATGTTTGGCTAGGTTCAGGGGTGGTCTCCGGTCTATAGTGGATTAGAGATGTCTGCCATGGACAAACCCTAATTCAGGTCATGAAAAATGCCATGATAAGATCCACATTGGTCATAGTCCATAATATCACACCACGTCGCAAACATATCAAAAATTTTATGAAGGGGTATTACAGTCAAAAATAATTGCATGCTTTATTTATTTTGACGAAGCCAAAATTTTGTATTCTTGTTTAGTTACAAAAATGATACAAAAACAAAAATTAAACTCCTAAATATGTTTTTTCTAACTATATAACATATCCAAGGAAGAAGAAACACAACAATAAAAATCCTTGGATATCATTATTCTCCTACCCCTAACTAAGAAATTGAGCAATGTCCCCAATGCACAAAATTAATAAAAATGAAGAACTAGGGTAGAAACATACTTGTGGTAGACTATACTTCTATCATGGAATGACCTGTGGAAGTCATAAATGTATTCCCTCTAAGCTGTGCAGCTCTAGTGGCCTCAGCAATGGTCGTTGCACTCGTACTAAAGTTGTCACTAATGGTGGCAAGTGCACTCATATTTAGTATTATGGGGAAATCTATGTACCCTCTCCACTTTCAACAATAGTACCAGCTGTAACAGCAGTAACAACATTAGGAAAAATCTCTCTCCTCTCTAAAATTTATAGCTTAGAGGTCCTCTCACTCTCGAAGGCTATAATTTTCTTGCCATCCTTATATTTTTTCTTTTTCTCAATCCTATTCTTCTCTTACTCTTATTATAAGATTGTGTATCATTACTCTTCTCATATAATTCCTTGCCCTTTCCCCAAACTATCTAGGCCTGGGTATAAAACCTAAAACATCAACATTAAAATCATCAATAATGGGCAGGAGTGGAGGTTGCATAACTGGAAATTGCCACTTAAGAAGATCTTTCACTGGAGTTTTCAAGGTGGCTAACTCTGCTGTGACTGTGAACAAATTAGGATCCTATAAACTCTCTAACTTATACATTATATGACTCTCAAAACTATTGAATGAGTTCGGCATACCTGTACCATAAGCTTCATCTCATCCTCTACATGAGGTTTACCCCTTTCTCCAATTTCTTGATCCTTGCCTCAGAAATAGTCAATCTTTTCATCATCTTTTCTAAGAATTTTTTTTTTACCAAGTTTAGCACATAAGCACAGACTAAAGTTCACCTGAAGGTGTTGTAGGATGTTGTATGGATGAATAATAAGCACCATCTTTGGATGTCAGAATCTTTGTACTATAGGCAGCCTCATCTACTATTTGTGGGGCCAAGTTTGGCAAAGGACCTCAGGCTCAATCCATTGATTTCATGTAGTTTTTTATCAAAGTAATGGGAGAAGTCTTTGTTAGTTGGGTAAACCTATAAACTACTAGAATAGAAGGCACATTTGACTTCCAGCTTAACACGATCATCAAGCTAGGCAAGGGTAGAGTAGTGTGTAAAAGTAGATTCCTCTCCCAATTCTCTTTTGTGATGATCCCTGGAATATTCATCTCTAATTTTGCAATAAACCTACTATCGTCCCTACTTTGTTAGAACTTAGCATGTTATCATTTCTAGTCGGTGTTATACAGTGCCTGACAATGGACCACCATTGATTGGTAGTAAAGCTCAGTGTGTCTTTATAGATAGCTACACTATTGACCCATTCTGCTCCTTCATTAGCTTTAAAAATATGGCCTGGCAATAGTTGTAATGTAGCAATTTGTCCTATATACCCATTTATTCACTATCTTCAAAGCAATTAGCTGTTAGTCCCATTTTGGAGTTTAAACTAATGGCATAAAATCATCACCAAATAAGGCTCGATAAATGTAACACCCTTACACTTTTATGTTATTTTATTTTTGACCCTCCCATATTTGAAACATCTATTTTTGACTGGAAATATGTTAATGGATGACAAAAAAGTAATCCAACCGAGTTTTGGAATTTCCAGATGAGGTTCGGGGTTATTTTGGAATTTCAAAGCAGTAAGCCTCTACAGCTTTAGCATGCCATGGAGGATAGCCTCAGTGATTTCAACGTGGCATGGAGGCAGTATGACTATCTGAAAATGTCATGTCACTAAAGTTAGCCTTCGCAATAATGGTGTGGCATGGAGGTTAGCCTCCGTGATAAGGCTATGCCACAACAATAGGCTAAAATAATGCAGTTTTATTTGTATCTACTTAGGATGAGGGTCTTTTTGATCTTTTCACCTATGTATGACCCTTAGACATAAATAAGCTTATTCACATCAGTTATTCAAAGATCAATTGTTCTATTTCACTCTTAAAGTCAAAACCCAAGAAAAACTTAAGGGTTTTCACTATACATCTATCTTTCGGGTTCCAAGCTCCAAATTTCTTTTAAATTTTTATGTATCTAAGGCATGTATCTCTTTTCTAAATTGATTTTATGTAAAAGCATGTATTTAATTTTTATCCATGTGGTTTAATTAGTGGATTTTGAATATGGGTTGAGGTGTTTGGAATGGTTATTGCATGAATTGAATTCTCATGGTTTGAATTGATTATTTATACTATATTTTCATGAATATAAACTATTTAAATGCATGGGTGTGGGAATTGAAATGGGGAACATGGGCTTCCTCAAACTTGATAGTTTATTAGTTTGGAATTGGCTTTAATCTCAATTCAGCTTGTGAAATTTGATAAGAGACATGGATATATGCATAAATTACTTCACTCTGGAATCCTTGCATTGCATAAAAGTTAATAGAACATAAATGGCCTTTAAAAGGCTTTGGTGGGCATGGATTGATTATGAAATTGGAACTTTGAAGTCCAGTTGGCTAAGTGGGTTGAGCCCCAATTGGATAAATATTTTGATTTCCTATTAGATGATGGGTTAGAGTCTTAGTTGGCTAAATGGTTTAGAATCCTAACGGCTGATGTGTTAGAGTCCTAGTTAGCTAAAAGAGGGGGAGTCCTATAGGCTGATGAGTTAGAGTCCTAGTTAGCTAAATAATTTGGTTTGGCATAATAACATTGGCTTGCAAGCTTGTTTATTTGGTATGACGATACCATTCTAAATTCCTTAAAGGATGACTCCATGCTTAGTAAATAGGAAACTGTAAATGTTTTAATTGGGATTAAAAGGGGTTGTATAGCTAGCTGTGAAGGTAGAGGCCCTGAAGGACTGATACTTGAAATTTATGTTTGATGGCATGAGGGTTGGTCTTGATGATCGTGTCCTTGTGTCACACTATATATATGTATCATGGATGGCATAGGGTCATGGATCGTCCGGTGTTATGACCCAAGACTACCCTTAATATGGTGCTCGAAACCACAAGTGATTCTAAGCTAATCCATGAACTGGCATACTTTTAGAGCAACTGATTTAAATTGTAAGAAAAAACTAAATTTACTGAGCAAAAGAATAATAATGAGAAAGTCTAACTAAATGAAATACTAATAAATTTTATGAAATACCCTAGGATTTGGACCCTTACAAAATTTCTCAAGTTTTGGGACTTTTTTGACTAAGCACGACTCAAAGGTACCAATATACCCTTAAACATAACTCGTAGACTGTCTTGAGGGTTAAATTGTACCCTAGGTAGTATATTTAGCTTGGCTACTACCCAAGATATGACTCACTAGGGTGCGAGTTGCTTAGAAGCATACGAGTGGTGTAGTGCAAGTCGTATGGTGCATAATCGTCTTGGTCTTGTGGAGTATGCCCTAGATACAGTTGGTGTGTACTATTGGGGGTGTCACTCATACCCTTAGGTATTATTTTGTGAGGTGGAGTCATATAGAAACCATTAGGTAAGGTCATGTAAAGGTTTGGGTATGAGTTGGGTACCACTCGTACCCTAGGATACGGATGGAAGGGGAAGTCGTACCCCTGGATTTGACTTGTTTTAATTTTTAAGACAAGGGTAGTTTGGACATTTACTACTCCTAAAACCTTATATCCTAACGTTATATATCCCTTGGTCTCCTTTTATAACACTTGGTAAAGAATTAAAATACCTCAAATACTCCTTCAAACTCACTCTTGAAGATTGGAGGCTAGGGTTTCTTCATATGTTCTTAAAAGGTCTCAAAGGTCAAGATTTCTTTGTGAATCTTCATGTATAAGGAATGTAATACTTCCCTCATCATTATTTCCAATTAAAGGCATGTGTATTATGTTTTAAACATTTATTTATGAATCATGAATGGTGGTTTTCGAAATATATGTTGAGGGTCTTGATGCATAAGTTTGGTATAGGTTTAAACTATGTTTTTACATGTTTTTGGTAATAGTTTGCATATGCGGTTTTTGGTTAGTTATGGTTTAACTAATGGGTCCTTAGTAACCCTAATTATGGTGGTTTATCCATTGTTTTTGGTCTTGGTAAAGGTATGCCCTCAACATATTTGATAAACTGCCTCAAAGAATGTTTTTACTCTATTGTTGAACTTTCATTAGAACTCTTGTATGGTTTGGTTTGGAAATAGAGCCTTAAATGGATTTTGATGTTTTAAATATTTTAAATTATATAAATTTTTAAAATGTTTGGTAGGGTCTAAAATGGTTCGCAATGATTTAAAGGGTAAAGGTTTTGGTGGTTATGGTTGGTCTATTTTGAAAACCTTGCGGGATACATGGAGATCCCTCAAGTAAATGCATCAACGGCATTAGTTTAAATAGTTTAGAAAGGTAAAAATGATAAATGGTTATTCTTGTGGGGAACATGGAAGTCCCCCAAGTGGTTTAATATGGTAAATGGAAGGGCACTTGAAAGTCCCCTTAAACCTACAAATGGTTGGCTATGGATGATACTTGCAAGTAAGGATTGGTATGACGATGCCAATATCAATTGCCTTGGTTAATAAATGGATAATGGCTTGGTTACGTGGAAATTTATTTTAATTGGGCAATAATGGTGAAAGGTGTAGCTAAGCCATGGAAAGTAGAAGTCCCGGGGGGATAAAAACTAGAAACTCATATTTGTTGATGTGAGGTTTGGTCTTGGTGACTGTGTGCATGATGTCACACTATATTTTGGGGGATGTACTAGTCATCCAGGGATACTTCCCTGGTTATGTGGATACATGCATTGGGGCCCTTTCAGTAGGAGAAGCTGAACTCATACAACTCGTGGGTGGTTTAGTATGGCAATGCTACACAACCTAGGTAAAGGTTGTAAAGGTATGCTAAACCCGGTCCCTTTTCCCGGCATATTGTTATATATATATGTATGGTTATGTGCATATGGATGGTTTCACTTAGTTTTATAAATGACATAATTATCCTTATCCTGAGTACATGCTAGTGTTCACCCACTAACCCGTCTACTAGCGGTTGTATACCCACGCTATGCAGAAATCAACCATTATACTTCTCCTGCTTAGTGATCGAATTTGGGAATAGTCGATGTTGGACTGAAGTGGTGAGCATCCATAGTTCAAATTTCATGTCATGTATTACTTTACATATCTCTTGTCTTTCATAGACTTTGATTTTTGGCACATTCCGACTAGGTACTCTTTGGTTTGGTCAAGAGGCTTTCTATGGACAATTTTGGACTTAGGTATGGTACGGATGGCTTATGTTATATATATATATTCATACATTGTCTTATTATCATGATATTGGCTTATGGTTTATGCATTGGTTTGGGTTGGACTTGGTTGGTTTGGTCTTGGATATAGACTTATCCCAGAGTCATCACACTGGTGAATGCACTATCTTATTATATATTCGAACATCAGCCGACTCAAGGTATGCATATGGTGGTTGGGTTGGGTAACGGGAGGGTTTTTGGTCCTGGTTGGGCTTGGGATTTCCTATTACGACAAGGCCCTGGTTCGGGTCATGATATTTTTCAACATGATAAAATTAAAGAAAGAACTTGAATTACATGTAATGACTCTGACTGACTATCTATGAAGCCTCTACTATACTGACAATAGATAGTTGGGACATGCCTCCAACTATTGCTAATCAATACATATGAATAATAACAATATAGTACATGAACTACAACTGACTAGAGTCCTCAAAATAGGAGAACTTATCATCTGCTAGCTGGAAGCTACAATTTGTCTGATTATGATGTTTGGGCTACAACTGACCTACATTATGAAACAATGTAGCACATAGATGTATATGTTGATCAGTACTTCTGGAATGTACTAAGTAAGTGGAGGTGAATGCAATAAGTAAACTAATTACATATATAATCTTAAAACATGCATGCTAAGTACAAGTAGACTCACCAAGAGACTAAAATAAAATGAAAGCTGAAGTATCTTAAAACGTGAGTAACAAACATAAACTGATAAGCTGGTGAATCACTACACTTAGTTTCTTAAAATCTTTACTTTTGTAGAATAAGTAGAACTGAAGTGGGAAGCGGTAAAAAAAATATGAATAAATGTGTAAATCTCATGTAAAACTGAACATGCTGTAAAACTTAAGTGAGGATCATGTATGGATACAGAGCATGGAAACATGAACATGTAAAACTGAGAATGCAAGACCAAGTATAGTATGTTCTGGCATGATCTAAATAACATGAGTAATCTATAAAATTGACAGAATAATTACTGAAATCTGATTACTTGGTAAAGCAAACCAGAAATGAGATAAACTGAATACCAACTAAAACTGTAGGAGCTATCATATAACCGACATAACCATATGAGCTATCACAAAGTCCAACGTCTAACCCATGTTGAGGGGGGTCATTCTATCCTTCTCACCGAAGCAGAACCTAAACTAGAGTGATCACTACACTGAGCCCATATTAGGCAAGGGGAAACACTCTCTGGTGAGGCCCCTTAATATACGGTGGCACGTAGTTTCTGAAAAGTAGGATGCACTAAACCCACACTTCCCAATTGCTGCTAAATTTTACTCCCAACTGAAAGACACTAAAATACTAATTGATGCATACACTGATAACTGATAAGCTCAGGTCATCGTATTTTGAAAATAACAGTGCATACAGATTCTGAAGTAATTATAAACATGTAAATGGATGTATTTAATATGAAGTAATACCAGTGAGTTCATTATAAAAATGATAATCTGAACATGGGAATAAAATCATGATTCTGACTGACTTGTTACTTGAAAAGGGAATTATGTAAAACACATAGGTATCAGGTGTTCATAACCTGCCAGTACTGAATGATTTTTAAAATATGATAACAACACTTAAAAAAGTAATATGATGTCATAATTTAGAGACCCAAAATATTGGACCGTTCAATATATGAGTACAATACATGGATTTAAGCATAGGGATGTATTAAACTTAGGAGAATAACAATTTCTTATCAAAATTCAAGACAAAACATCAAACTTATAGTTTAAAACATGAATAAGTACAACTCTTAGGCTCTTTAGTCCTTTAAATCACAGGGTAATGCTATACTTTCAACACATGAGGATTTGGGAATAAATTCCAACTTAAAATATGTAAATTCAACTTGAAAATCATTTATTCGAGCACAAGGATGAAAAATTAGCCTTGTTCAAAGTCCCGCATACCTTAAATAGATGAGTTCTTAAAGGAAGCTTGAAATTGGAAGTTGAATCCTTGAATTCTTGAGGAAGAAAGCTTGAATTTCTTATTATTGGGAAGAGAGTCTTGAATTTTGGGTGAGGAACCCTAATCTTGATGTTCTATATATTCTTGAATTTGAATCTTGGGACTTGAAGAATGAATTTTGGGTAAGGAACCATAATCTTGATGTTCTTGAAGATGGGAGGATACAATATGTTGTTAATTGATTGAAAAATTGAGGAAAATAACACCTCTTTATGTTTTTAAGTTGTGGGTTGGGCGTTTAAAGAGGAGAAAAGAGCCAAAAAAAAAAACCTTAGGAACCTTCTTGAAATTATCTGGAAGCCATCCCGACCTGTTTGGGTATGGCTCGTAAGTTCTGGGTATGGGTAGTACCTTAAGTCACACCTAAAAACCCAAATTTTGACCCCTACTATTGTGGGTGTGACTTCTCCTGATGACTCTTATGTTTTGGGTACGAGTCGTACCTTGAGTCATACCCTACTGGCAGCTTTAATAGTGTTTCAATAATTTGAACATAACTTTTTATCCCGACATCAGATTAAGGCAAAATTAGTATCATTGGAAAGATAATTAAATTATATATCTATTAGTTGGTCTTGAGCGTAAAAATTCTTAGTATAAAAAAGTTATGATCGTTTGAAGATGACAATAGTTATGTCCATCCCAAGAATTTAATTGCTAAGGGAGGTTTTGACTTGTTCATTAGCTAGGAGCTATTTGAGAACTTAATATATGTCCAAATAACTTATAAAGTATCAAAACATAAGGCTTGATTCTTGTATTGTATAATGGTCAGGGTATAATTTAGATCTTACGACTCGTAACATGTCTATACGACGTGTAGCCACTAATCATAAGCTGGACAGAACTTAGGGAACCTATACTGCTAACAATACGACTTATGTTCATGAAAATCGTATCTTACTTGACAACTTCTAGGGTCAACTCATAACTTGAACAAAACTCAAATCATCCCACACTGACATGGGTACGACTCGCTACATACGATTTGTAAGAGTCTTTTTGATTTGAGGGATGAATCATAAGTTGTCCAAAGACCAGGAAAAATATGGGATATTACACCCGGCCTTCTATGATATCTATGTTTCGTGTGGCTAACACGCACGGGTCCTATCCAGCAAGAAGGGATGAATCATATAGCTCATGGGTATTTCATGATAATCAAGCTACACAGTCTAGGCTAATGTTTTACTCTCATGTATGTATATGAATACGTGCATATGGTTTTGAATGATTTTGGACTGATTTGGGCATGGCATTATCTTACCCCTTATCCCCAAATTACATGTTAGCTCTCACCCTACTAAACGTCTCTGGCGTTGTATCCCTATGTGATGCAAGGAACAGAGATACTTCTACTTTTCCTACACAGCGATAGGTGATTTTTGAATTACCCGAGAGTCAGCTTAAAGTGGTGAGTTTTCATTCTTCGGAATGCCTATATTTCATGATCATTATTTTACTTATGTCTCGGATTATTTCTATTAGTTATTTTTGGCTATTTTTAGGGGCATGTCCCAACTTAGATTGGTATTCAGCATGTAGAGGCTTTGTGGATTACTATGGAATGAGATATTTGTTGAATTCTTAGAACTGTGCCTTGGTTTAGCTTATCTTACTTATATTTATATGGGTTACTTTTATTGTCATACATATGTTGTGTTCTGTTTGACTAGGTAAAAGTTGGTGGTCTCCCATCCTCAGGAAACTTGAGATATCCATCATTGCTAGGTCCTAGTTTGGGTCATGACAGTAAATTACCTTCCCTAATATGTCAATTTCCACATCACATATTACAACCCAGGTTGTTTTCTAATATTGTTATTCTTCTTTAAAGAAGCCATGTTCTCAAGCATCACTACGTAGTTAGCTTAGAACTTTATCACCAACTCAGTACTATAGTTTCCCATTAATTTAGTCATCTAATCTAGCTTATATTTTTCATACCGTGTTTAGTATCGAAACTCTCTTTAGTGCCCAAGGTAGAATGCGAAGTTCTTCCTAAATTCTTTTCTTTTGGTTCCACTTGTTAGTTAGGGACACCCCATCCTTATATTAATCTTAATCCTTCGGGACACTCCATAACCTTGTATCTGCCACCTATTAAAGCAGAACGTAAGTAGTAGATCTCTCAAAAGATTCAATATTAGCACTATCAAAACCATCCACACACTCTTTTTTCAAAGAAACATATCTCATCATCAGCTCTTGCAGGCTCTAGCTTACCCCCATTCAGGTTTCAAGCATAGCCTTTCTTTTTAGACTGGGAAGGATCAATAGGAGTATCCACAAGCACCAATACGGTGGAAGGTTCGGCCTTGCTATTAAAAGGTTTTGAACTCGTGGTTTCAGGATCATGTTGACCATCAGAACAACTTGAGCAAAGTTTGACCTCAAAACCACTAGATTTCTTTGATTTACTCATTGTGGTTGAAGGCACATCCTTCGATGCCCACATCATAGTAATTTATTTACAGACAGGTTCATCCTACTTCTTCTTGCTCACTTTAGCTGCTATAGTACCTATATGAAAAATTATTAGCCTCAGATAAAAATAGAAATAGGTACTCGGTATTTCGTACAAACGATCTATAGGATAATAGTTGTAGGGAAGGATGATCGGCTGTCTGATCATTAGAAGTCCCTCTCAGATTTTCTCAGAATTACTCCCATCAAAGGACAACGACCAATAATCGTTATTAGATATGATAATCCATTGAAGCTATTATCTTATGGAATTTCTAAAACTTTAAATATTTCCATCCACAATGATCTAACCAATGATCGTCCATGGATGCAATGATTTTTGGCTGTGTAGTTTAGTGTGTACTTCTTTTTCTTAGTTTACATTCAAAACACTAACCCTATTTTGACACTAAGGGGTTACTCAAGCTTCACCCCTCCCACGCCCATCAGTCAAAATATCTTAATACACAATATTTGATTTATTTTAAGAACCTAGTTCACTCTGCACTCCATTTAACAATTTATTTGGCACTCAACATATATGTATGATTCCAACTTCTCTTTTATTTCTAATCATAATCAACAAATTTAAGCATGGAAATGTAACTCACTCCTTAAAGATTGTAAGTGACTTGACTTTGTTAGGAGTCCATGGAATGAGGGATAACATGAATTAGAGCAGTCGAATTTACTCAAGATTAGGTTAGAATTAAGTTTTTGCTCCTATTTTATTTTTTGATCATGAATTTTGGTATGCAATTTTCATTTGAATAAGGGGAGTGTATCAGGTCTTAGGGTTGAATAAATAGGGATTAAAATCAAGTCAAGCAATATCAAATCATATAATTTTAAAAATTTAAGACCTAACAGATAACTCATCCCTAAGATTATGGGATCATACAATAATTGTTGTAGGTCCTCATTCCAAGAAGGTTAAGAAAACTTACCTGGGAACCAACAAAACTTAAGGATAATTGTTGTATATTGCAATGATCATTCCTTAAACTCGTTAGTTCCAACACCTGAAAGTATATTTTCAGGAGTTTAGTCAAACAGTGAATTCCACAATTATTATATCATGGAAGGATAGTTAGTGCTCAATCATTTGACCGTCTCCTGGAAACACTTTCTCTACTACCTGCTTTGAAGATGATAAGAAACCACGATTGTTGGAACTTCCAATGATTGTTCAATCCTTTCATGGTTTCTGTTTTTATTCCAGTTTCCCAAGTTGTTTTCTTGCTTTGTTCATGCACACTTCAACACATGTTACCTTGTAAATAATAAAGTGAAATAAGTACAAAATCCATGGGTTTCCTCCCGTGCAGTTTTTGATCTAACATTGCATCACGACGTGGCTAGTTTGGCTACTTAGACTTCAGCAAACTAACATATATCTTTTATCCCATGAAGCACTAAACATCATGACACAACTGGGGTGTGCCTGATTCTCAGGCACCATCAATATCCACGTTATCCAACTTGACCTCTTCAACATCACTGAGATAGTGCTTATTCTTTTGGCCATTTACTTTAAACTCGTGGCCATTATTATTTTTAAGATAGATTGAACCATATAAAAACATTGACACAACTTGATACCCCCTCTGCATTTTGAGTTCAACTTGCCAGGAAATAAGGAAAGCTTTGAACCAAACAATAAAACCTTGTCACCAGTAAAGGACTCTCTCTTTTCAGTCTTTCAGTCGTGGTATACCTTCATCTTCTCTTTGTATAAAGCTAAACTTTCATATACTCTTAGATGGAATTCTTCCATCTCATTCAGTTGCTCAAGTCTCAGCATTATCGCATCATTACACTCTAAATATAACCTCTTTAGTGCCCACAATTCCTAATACTCAAGTTTGAAAGGCAAGTGGCATGTTTTACCATACATAAGTTGATATGGAGAAGCACTAATAGGGGTTTTGAACGTTGTTTGATAGGAACAAAATGTATTATCCAACTTTCTAGCCCAGTCTTTTCTACCGGAATTCACAATCCTTGCCAAAATGGACTTGATATCATAATAAGAGACCTCAACTTGCCCGTTTGATGGAGGATGGTAGGGTGTTGCCACCCTATGTTTCACACCATATTTTCCAAGCAGGGTTCTGAATAGAAGATTGGAAAAATGTGAGACTCCATCACTAATGATTGCCCTTGGTGTCCCAAATCTGGAAAATATGTTATTTCTTAAGAATGTGATCACCCTCTTTCCTTTATTATTTGAAAGAATAACTACTCCAATCCACATCAAAATATAATCTACCACAACCATAATATATTCTATGTCACATGAGCTCACAAAGGGGCCTATGAAATTAATGCCCTATACTACGAATAGTGGGATAATATAATGGCTCATCCCAAAAGAACTTTCTCACATCATGCATAAATATTCAGCAGAGAAGAACTTCCTCAAATCATGTATAAACTTCTTACACTATTGAAATGATACCTCCTCGGCACCACATTACTTGTCAAATAATTGGCAAAGTCTGTAAACAATGATATCCAATCTTGTGATGCGGCCAATTACTCCTGTTTGAAAAGTATTAGCAATATCAAGATCATCCCTTAATTTTCACATTGCATCTTCTTCAAGGCATGATAAGTGACCAGCCAATTGATTTCCAGTCCTCTTTTGATCTTTCACCACAAAGTCAAATTCCTACAACAGAAATACGTAATGAATCAAATTTGGCATCACATCCTTCTTCACCATAAGGTACCTAAAAGTTGCATGGTCAATATGCATAATAAATTTTGTACCAAACAAATAAGATCAAAACTTCTCAAATGCAAACACCATAGAAAACAACTCTTGTTCAATCGTTTATAATTTTTCTAATTAGAATTAAGTGCTTTTCTAGAATAACAGATTGAACATAGAATCTTCTCTCTAATTTGGATTAGGACTTCTCGTATCATCATGAATAACCTCAAAGGGAATAAACCAATCAGGTGACACGATAATAGGGGATAAAATCAACTTCTCTTTTAGAAACTCAAACAGCTTTAGACTCGTATCATCCAAAAAACTTCAACTCCTTCTCTAGTAACTTGCAAAAGGGGTGTGTATTTTAAATCATTGATGAATCTACAATAAAAAGCAACATGTCCTAAAAAGATTTGAATACCTTTCAAAAAACTTGGTGGAGGCAATTTTTCAATAACTTCAATATTTGCCTTATCAACCTTAATCCCCTTTTCCAAAATCTTGTGACCGATCACTATTCCAACTTTGACCATAAAGTAATACTTCTTCCAATTTAGTACCAGGTTGTAATATTCACATCTTCACAAGACACTAGCAAAATGGGCCAAATAATCTTCAAATAAATCACCAATAACTGAGAAGTCATCCATAAATACCTCAATGGTATCCTCCACCATATCAGAAAATATGGAAAGCATGTAACACTAAAAGGTCGTTGGTGCATTACACAGACCAAAAGACATTCTCTTGAACCCAAACATCCTATAGGGACAAGTGAAAATGGCATTTTCTTAGTCGTTTGGAGAAATCTAAATTTGATTATAACTGTAACCATCAAAAAAACAATACTATCCGCTTCTAGCAAGATGAACTAATATCTGATCCATGAAAGACATCAAGAAGTTAACTATCTCAATCCATACATTTAAATTTCTATAGTTCATATATACACGCGAACCGGTGACTGTCCTCATATGAATAAGCTCATTCTTTTCATTTGGAACAATAATGATTCCACCCTTCTTGGGTACATATTGGAACAAACTTACCCATTTACAGTTAGCAATAGGATAAGCCACTCCAATATCCAATCACGTGATAATCTTCTTCTTAACTACCTCTTGCATAAGAGAATTAAGCATGTGTTGATGCTCAATGCTAGAAACACAATCTGGCTTAAGTTGGATTTGTTGTACAAATTCCAGGTAGAATTCAAATTATATGAGCAAAAGAACATCCAATGGCCCTCTTGAACTTCTGCAGAATAGAAACTAGAAACTTAACTTGCCAATCTACCAAATCAACTAAAATAACAACCGGTAGAGTATTATTAGATCCTAAGAATACAAAACAAAGATGGATGGAAGAGCTTTGAGCTTTAAGACAGGAGGCTCCTCAATAGAAGGCTTAGTCGGCTGGGTCACTCTATTACTCAAATCAAGATCTATCTTCTTTGGTGTAAAAGTATAGGAACCTCTACCAGCAAATGCGCTTACTATCTCATTACAGTCATCAATGTCATCACCCTTAAAATTCATAATAACTATTGTAAATGCTTCAACTCTAAGCCTCTCCTCAATAGAAGCTACTAATACATTCTCATTGACTGGATTAATAAAACAGATAATGCGTAAGCCCTTTAATTATTTTAGGTATTGGCATACATTAAATGATACTTTCTCATGATTTACCCTAAACTTCATCTGCCAGTCTCCATATAAATCAACGATGGTCCATTCACAAAGAATGCTCTTCCCAAGATAATAAAAAATTCAAAATCAACCACGCAGTCAAGGATAACAAAATCTACTGAAAATGAAGTATTTAAACCTCACTATAACATCACATAAAAATCCCACGACCATTTTTATAGTGTGGTTTGCTATAAAGAGTCTCATCAAATTCGGTTCGAGTGACCCCCACAATTTATAAACTGCTACTGGTATCAAATTAGTGCTAGCACCTAAGTCACGCAAAGTTTTGGTAAAATTTGAAGACCCAATGGTACATCAAATCATGAAAGCTCTAGGATCTTCCTTCATCTCAACTAGAGAATAAGAAATTATTACATTATAATGGTGCACATTATCAAAGGGTTTAAAACTCACAGTCCTCTTCTTTGTCATTGAATCCTTTGCAAATTTTATGTAACCCGACATTTGCTAAAGTTCCTAAACTAAAGAGATTTTTGTTGATAATTCTTTCAACATGGAGATAAAGTTGTGATACTTTTCCTTTTTAGCCTTCTTCTTGGTTCTTTATGGAAAAGAAAAAGGAGGTCATGAAATGGGAGTCAATACGTATGGGACATCTTTTTTCTTTCCTTTTTTAGTCTTAGCCTCTTTTTTAGTAACTAGAGTTTATTTAGATGCATTCTCATCATTAACTAGATATTCAAATTTAGCCACTTTCTCATCATCGATAATCAATGGCTCAATATCATTTTTAATAACCATAGGCATAGGTGGATCGTCGGTCATCTTTTCACTCCTAATAGTAATAGCTAAGGAATGACCATTATTTTTTGAATTTTGGATGGTGTTTCATAGAAGTGTACCTTGTTGATGCTAATTCATTATGGATGAAATCTAAACAAATTACTGCTCAAGCTGCTTAATAACAGTAGCATGTGATTCAACCTTCTAACTCATCCTTGAAATATCTGCTCTAATCTCCTTAAGATAGACTTTCATCTTCTCTACCCTATTCACCATTTTTGCATACATGTCTTCTATCCTCAAATTATTCAACTAAGAATTGCATCTCTCCGATAAAACAAAGAGTCCACTTCTGCCTTTGTAGTTATTATTTCTCTTCTAATCACCATCTTTTTGCCTATTCCTATCTCTATACCATAACTATTTATAGTTGTTATCTTTGTAGTAGTTGCAACCTTGGTTTTCTTTTTTGGAGTTCTAATTATCTTGATTAAACCTTTGGCCCTTGTCTCAAAAACCTGCCATCTGATTATCTAAGTACTTTTTCTCTTTCTTAGAATCAGAATCATCATGTCTAGGTGCCTAACCTTGCAACCCAGCTGCATTTATATTTTTTGTACGTAGTGCTATAAATTTCCTTGTAAACAGGATGATCTTAATCCTTAACTTTTCTACCTCTTGAGATATTGACTCATGTAGATCTATTTACTCTGTGGATACCTCTGTCATATAAGTGCCTGCAGGCACATCTATTGAGCCACATCTATATCTTAAGTATGCCAACCTCGATTGGTTTTTCTTGATTCTATCTAGCATATTGAAAGACTGCTCCTAATATATCCTCAAAAATTTCCCGCTTGTGACAGTGACTGATACAGCCTTGGTGTTAGAATTCAAAGTTCTGTAGAAGATTTAAAGCAAATTACAATCGTATATTCTGCTATTTGGGACATTTTACTACTTTTTTTAAAACCTCAACTAGGTCTTATATAAAACCTCTGAATGTAGTTTCATGAAGTTATAAATCTAATCTTTCAACTACAAAAAACTGGATGGTGGAAAAGATATCTCCAAGAAATGACTCCTCAAATCATTTCAATGGTAATCAATTCACGTGGTAATTCTATCAACCATAATGTAGCCTCCCCATTAGAGAGAAAGAAAATAATTGCAGCCTAATTACATCTTGTCTCACTATAGGTATATTATAGGAATTTCAAAAAGTTCATCATATAAAGGATCATATCAACAGTAGCAAGTCTTATGAACACCCCTTTTTTAAGTTTAGCAATTATATCATAGTATTGGCGATGTCATATTTAATTCCTAGTGGCAATGGTGGTGGAATAATAGCACGTGTTTCAACTGGCTCTAGAAATTCCAAATCGTCATCTACATCATTAAAATGAGGAACATAATGTTGGAGAGATTGTTTCCCCTATTCCTTCTCTATTTATCTTGTTTCTCAAGTGTAGCCAGATGGCTTACTTTAGCTTAGCTATCCATTTCTTCTCTTACTGCCTACCTGGCAGCTTCTTGTCTAGCATTTTCATTGACTACTACTCGAGTAGTGGTTTGCTTTGCATCCTCTTAAAGACCATTAATATGTCCTAGCTAATTCATAACTCCCTCATGGTGAACTTCTTATTTATGAACTATGTCATTAACTATTTTTTCTTCTAGCTCTCAAAGTCCTTTAAATTTTTGGATCAAGTGGAATCAAGGGATTTCCTTGACTCCAAGTGTTGGGCATGCACCACTATGCTCCCTAGAAATAATAGAAAAAGAAAAATTAGGAAACAGAAACCAACAGCCAAACAAACACAATTAATTAACTCCGTAACTGTAATCCCTAGTAATGGCGCTAAAATTTAATGTCGCTTAACTTACACCTCCGATAAAATTATAAAGCGATCATTGATCAAATATAGAACTCAACTAGATTATGATTGATACCATGAGGAATGGCTTGGAATATCTATCAATATATTTGCTAAATTTTAGTAAACAATTTCTAGTAATGGTAGGATTTGAGAGTGTCAAATAGTAACAAGTTGATTTTGTTGTATTTGTAATCAATGGGAGAGAGATACTGGGACTGTGTTCCCCATAAATTCATAACTTTGTAGTTTTATCGTACTAGTAATCTTTCATGGTGCTCGGCATATAGAATCTTTCATCGTACTAGTAATCCAAATGACTTTTCTCCCCTTTTAGATGAATATCTTCAATCACGTATTATCTTCTCCTAAGTTTTGTATTACTAGCCCTTATTATTGATCACATATTAGCTATTTTATTTACTATCTCAAGCTAATTAAATGGAAGTTGATAGCTCCAATTCTCAGTATTAATTTCTTTTGTCCATCTGTTACATATTTTTTCATTGCGAGTAGCGATAAGGTGAATTCTAACATTAGCCATCGTCAGAAAGCGATCAAACCAAAGAGAATGAGCCTTAGTACATGTCAAGTGAGGCATAATTCTGGACCTAACAGATTGAGAAATGACTTCCTAAGTGAGTATAGTATTAACCATATATAATTTCCCTAATTTCAACTTTTTATCATATGGTAAATTTTATAAGCTTTCCATCAATAAAAGATTCGCCCAAATCCGATACCCGGGTAAGAAGTTATGGATAATTTAAGTCCTAGTCGTAAAATAGCATCATTTTAGTGCTTGGCGCATCGCGGAGAGGGTATATTTGACAATTATCAAATTCCAGTGGAACTCCATAATAGTAGCGCATTGTGGAGGACCCCAATTTCTCAATAGTCAATTTCCAATGGCCTAGCGCAATTGTGACACGTCGCGGTGAAGTTCCACGTCCCAACTAGTGAGACAACGCGATGGCTCTGCATCGCGGTGACTACCAGATTCTCATTTGTCAATTTCTAGTGAGCCGCCGCGATAGTGGCCCATAAAATTGGGTTCCCAGTTTATTTTTTTCCAACTTCATACAGAAGTTAAAAAGGGCACTTTGGACCTTTTCCAAACCTCTTAAACCATGCAAAAACCAAATCAAGGTCATTTACAAGCATTCTATAAAGTTTTTCTCAAGTTCTCTCTCGACAAAAACCTTAAGTATCCAAAACCTCTTTCAAGAATCTCAAGAATCCACCATAAATTTTCTTAATAGAGTCAATATTCAAGGTTTCCAAGTCAAGGGCTTCAAGAACCCTCATTCAAGAGTACGAATAGAGTTCCAAAAGTGAGAGTTCATCCAAAGCTTCTAATTCAAGGTATGTGGGGTTTTGAACAAGGGTAATCTTTTTACCCTTGTGCCCAAAAGCTTATTTAAACTATAATTCTCTGCAATTTATGAGATTTTACATAAAATTGAATTGAGGGTTTTTTCACCCATTGTTATTGGTTGCAAGCTTTTGATGTTTTCCTTGAATTGAGAGTCTAATGGCATGAATTTTTACATGTTTTCTTGAGAAATTGCAACT
Source organism: Capsicum annuum (assembly GCF_002878395.1). Classification (NCBI taxonomy): domain Eukaryota; kingdom Viridiplantae; phylum Streptophyta; class Magnoliopsida; order Solanales; family Solanaceae; genus Capsicum; species Capsicum annuum. The sequence continues at coordinate 158,291,092 of NC_061111.1, read as the reverse complement.
GGGTCTACACCCCATGATTTTAATCCCTGAGAAGTTAATAGTTGAAATGTTTGAAACATTGAAGTATATGAGTATGTTGAGATTTTGAGATAAATTGCTGAAATTTCCAGATTTCTACATGAGTTATGAATCTATATGCTATCTATTATGCTTTTGATGAGTTTTAACTTGAGATTGAATTATGGGTTAGTAAGCCCTACTTGAGACTTGAGATTTTATGAACTATTGTGTTATAAGCACCCATGATTTGAGTATTCTGAGATTGTTGAGAAATGTTTTGACCTAATGGCCATTGAGCTTTGAAATCCACTTTCCTACATGAGAGTACAGATTTGATTATTGGGTTTGTTGTAAACCATGAGATTATTTCTAAAAGTGGATTTTTATGAGATGAGCACAGATAATCTAAAGATAGTAGTATTTAGCACCGAGCGGGTAAGTTACTATGGTTTCTTACCCCAAAACTATGTGCTACCATAGGTTGGGCCTGAGGCTGAGTTTATGATTATCATTGGGCCTAAGGCCGAGTTGATATTGGGCCCGAGGCCGAGTTTGTTTAGTGATCATTGTACCTAGGTTATACTCCCTGGCAAAAGTATGATGCATCTCCCCAACGTGAGGTCTCTTCCTTAGGAGGACAAAATTTCGGACTCCATGTAGCTCGCATAGTTTATGTCGGTTAAGAGAAACTCCCTAAACTAAAGTATTTTTCCATTGAAATAGAATATTTTCCCTTAAAACTAAAGCTTTGAGATAAGATATTTTCCTTTAAATCTAAAATACTTTCCCTTCATATGAGTATTTGTTTCTAAAGCTTGAAATGAGATATTTTCCTAATGTGAATGAAATGCCTTAAAGTATGTTCCAAAGTTATATGATTTTGAATTCCAAGTATTTGAGTTCAAAAGAGCTATGAGTTCTTGAGCATTGAAGGAGTTTTACTCTCCATGAGACATATGCATGAGTTGAAAGTATTGCTTAAAGTTTTCTTTATCCTTGAGTAATGAGAATAAGAGAAGAGCACAAAATTTCAAAGCTAAACTCATGAGATTGTGTTACATGTTCCATTTTACATGATTCATGAGCTTTGCATTATATACTTATTCAAGCCATGTGAATCATTACTTATTACATGGATGATTTGATTAAAGAGTATTGATGTTGTTTTATATAAATGCATGCACCCCCACATGCTTAGTACATTCCCAAGCGTTGATCCACATATACGTCTATGTGCTACATTGTCTTATAATGTAGGTTCAGGTGCTCAGTCCCAACCTCATCAGTGATTTTCGAGTAGCTCTATCTACACTCCTATAGTGGTAAGTCCTCATGGTTTGAGGACCTATATTCAGACATTTCTATATTTTGAGAGACTATGTTGTTATTTCCAGTTCATTTCGAGTTAGTTGGGGACCTATCCCAACAGCTCTCTAGTTCATAAATTAGAGAGGCTTTGTCAGACTAGTTATCAGATTATGGTTGTGTTGAGGTTTCCAGTATTGTGGTCGTTTGGACTGAGAATTTTCTCCGTAGTTCCTTTAATATGATATTACTATGCTAGTGTTTGAATTATTTCATCTTGAAATGAGTGTTATTAATAGAAACAGGATCAAAGGGTTAGCTTGGGGCTACTTGTAGCCTTAAGCACCGTGTGACATTTCGGGAGGCGATTTCGGGTCGTTACAACGTCATACTTTAAACACTACTTTGTTACTCCATCATAATTTCAACAGTCCTAATTGTGGTGTTTAGCTACTTATGATTTCAAGCAAACAATAATAACTCTGAGAAGAAAACATAATCATAAACTTATAGGAATAATGTGAAAACCACAAATCTCACTGTGAATTAAAACTATCAAAAATTGATATGTGTACTTCAAAGAACAATAATATGCCTCAAAATTATCAAGAGAATATAAACTAAAAGAATAAACCTAATAGGAGTATTTATAGACATAAATAAAATCTATCCTAACACAATAGGATTTGCTGAGTTGGCTCCTCGAACAAAGGTAGGAACGACCGTTGGTAGATAACAAAATCATCCTTTATGCTCGTTGGTTGACGGATGACTTTTTGCATACTTGCAGATGTTGATAGAATGATATTCAGGATGAACTCATCCTTTTATCCCACAATCGTTACTTCCTCTAGTTATATCCATCTTTGATTTTTCACTTTGCGATATAATCCTCCCTCGATCTTCAAAATTAGTCTGTTGTATCACCTAACAATCGTGGGATCCTCTCATTTGATCTTCTTTACACTTAACCTCTTCACGCACTATTTTTGGACTCTTTTCCCACGATCGATCTATTAATCATTACATCTAATGACAATTGTGTGATGCATCATCTGAAGGCTACCTAAATTTCACTTTTCTACTTTAACCAATGATATCAAGGGACGACCGTTGTCAGATCTAATGGTCGTTGGTAAGCTCTTCTGATGCCTTTAAATCCCAAATTTCTTCACTTTACTTTTCTGGGCTTGTTTAACCTACAAATGTCATAAAAGCACATCATATCCACAAAAAATGCTTTGGTACTAGCAAATTTTCCTAGTTTTAAGAATCTAAAGTGTTGTAAAACCACTGCATATCAGGAAGTTTTCATTAATCACCAAAGTAAGAAATACAGAGCTCAGGAAATTAGTAGAATCTATTGTCTTAAAACTCTATCACAGACTGAACTTCCCCTAGACATCTAATGACAATACACCCTTACAAATCAATCTCCTATAATTAGAATGCACAAAGATAATAGCATGTTTGGGATTGCTTATTTCCCAAAATAAGCACTTATTTTAAAGAAAAAGCACTTTTTTAAAAAAAGAAGGGTGTTTGGTAAACTTACAAAAGTGCTTTTAAAAATAAGCAGAAGCAGTTTTTCTGCTTTTGGGAAGAAGCAGAAAATTTCTGCTTCTCAAAAAAAGTAGAAGCAGAAAATTATTTTTTTATGA
>NC_061111.1:158231297-158288026 GCF_002878395.1 Capsicum annuum | reverse complement strand
TATATATATATAAATATGATGACTGCTTATTCGTAGTAAATTTTGATACCGTAAAATATATTAAAAAAAGATAACAAATAATAGATATAATTTTATTTTAAATATTTGTCATCAGGTAGTATACGTATATGAATTTGGCTACTTAGTTTTAGAATTAAAATGGTAAAGACATATCCAAAAGAAAAGGCAAAAAATAACAAATATTATCTCATTTAGATATTTGTAAACATGAATATAGTGTTTGCTAAATTTTAATAAATTTGACAAAGTAAAATGAATCCAAAAAATAAGGTAACAAAAAAAAAGGATAGATTCTAATTAAATATTTATTTGACCTTTTCTTCAAACTTTCTATTCATTCAACGAGTTTAGCGTATTGCACACCTTTTCCTTCGTCTATAAATACAGATAATATCTCTCATATATTCATATACTTTACTGCTCTCCAAAATATAATGTCATCTCGATTATTAGTAAGTTATTTTTTGAATCAAAATTGCTTTCTCATTTGAAGGTATGTTTTTTTAATAATTATCATGATATAATTAGATTTTTTATGTGCATACATATAAGAGCATATGTGATAATATCGTTGTCTGTAAAATTCTTTGATTTTGTTAAGTTTTTATTTTGACAATAATATTTTTATTTCTTTATTTTGTGTAATGTTATTATTATTAATCATATATCTCTAATGCATAGAAAATGAGTAATGCTGAGAAGGCTAAATGGAGTACAGAAAATGTAGAATTATTTTTAAATTTATGTGTGGATGAAGTTATCCCTGAAAATCATCCTGATACCTACTTCAACAAGACTGGATGGACTAATTTGGTGACAAGATTCAATGCTAGAACCGAAAAAAAAATATGATAAAGTCAAATTAAAGAATAAATGGGATAATCTTAAAAACACTTGGAAAGAATGGACACTTTAGTTGGAAAGAAAACTGGTTTGGGATGGAATAGAAAGAAGAAAACCATTCAAGCGAGTGTCAAATAGTGGGATAGAAAAATAAAAGTACTTCTAATCTTATTACATATTATTCAATCAAACTTGATAAGTTATTATGTTATTTTGATCACTAATAACATATCTTATTTCTTCTCATTATTGTAAGAAAATCCAGATGTAGAGAAATTTAAAGAAAAAGGCTTACAATATCTAACTCAAATGGAGATATGTTTTAAGGATGTTATTGCTACTGGCAAACATGCGTGTGCACCATCATCTGAAGTTTTACATTATTTTATAAATTGTATTATTTTTATATTAATTAATTTTCTTATATTGATGTAGATAAATATTATTTAGTAGACTCAGATTATCCAACAATGATTGGTTATTAGGACCATATAAAGGGGAACGTTATCATCTCCCTGATTTCAGACGTAATTCTAACTTCAAAAATTCAAATGAGACTTTCAATTTCTTTCACTCCAATTTGAGATGTACAATTGAAAGAATATTTGGAGTTTGGAAAAATAGATTTGTTCTCCTACGTTCTATGGCATCTTTTAAATTCGAAACTCAAGTTCATCTTGTTACAACTACTATGGCTATACATAATTTCATATGACAATACTCTACCACTGATAAAGATTTTAACTATTGATAAAGATTTTAACTGTTATGCTAACGAAGACATCATCACAGAGATCGAAGAAGCAGACCAGCCTTTTGGTATACCTTCAGAAATACAAGACAGATGTTCTACAAGTATGGAGACATTGCGTGATAAAATTAGGGATAAAATCATTGAGAATTTTTGTGATGTATGAAAGGCTAATTATTTTTGTCGTTAATTTTTCCATATGTAATGATTTAATTTATGAAATAACTTTTATATTCATTTTTGTTTGATGTATTAAGTAATATTTAAATTATTTAAGTAATATATCACCATTTAATTTTTTTAATGTACTTATGTATATAAATACTGATTGAAAATTTTAGAGTACGTACTTTTTAATTAAATAAAAAATTTAATTAAAAATATTATAATAGATATTTACAATTATTTTTCTCTATAAATTGATTTTAGTAATAAAAGACTATTGATAGATGTCCTTTTTGGTTATTTGTCTCAAAAAAGCACTTCTTAAAAAAGATTATCCAAATATAATTTGATTATTAAAAACACTTTTCGAATGAATTTACCAAACACAAACTGCTTTTTTTTAAAAGTATTTTTTTGAAAAGTCATTTTATAAAAGTGCTTCTCAAATAAACAGTTTTGCAATAACAATCCTAAACGGGCCCCAAGTATGATGTTAGTATAGTCTTTGGATCTTACATTGCTTATGCAAGTTATCTCAAGTACTTCTATAAAAGACTCAATACGCTCTACTCTTGTAAAATCTTTCTATCCAAAGACTATAAATTCAGCATAGATCATCTTTAGCAGCTGTGCATTGTGACTCCTTCCTTTAGTGTGTGCTATGATCTAGTTTTGCAGTCTGAGTCTTGGGATGGAGGGAAAATGCAACCAATTACTGATCCTAGACCATAATTGTGCAGCAAATGTACATAAACCAAATAAATACAGTTTGTTATCAAGTTCCTGTTTACACATTGGACAAGTAAGATCTATTTGGATATCCAAAAACTCATCCTATAAGTTGTTAGCATCTTCCATGAAATTGTAACCATATTGAGAAGATAGCCTTCGGTCTAGCTTTATTATGAAACATAGTTCCTTTCCATGCTACTTTAGGTATAGCCCCCAACAGTTCGAGATAAATATAACTGATTTTGGACACTGCTGTATACCCTCCCATGTTAATATGATGCAATTTAGCCCTAACAAAAAAAATCTTCTTAACCATCCAACTCGACTGTTAAAGGACTTGCATACTCTGTATGTCTTGCTCCTTAGTGGAGCAACAATGGATCCATCTAATCCATGGTTTATCCTGCTTATTTGAGAGGTCCCAAAATGTCTTGATTATTGTATTCTAATTTCAAAGCTTCATATTTATCATGTTAAAGCACTCTGTTGCCTTGGGGGAACACATTTCTTCACAGGCAACTAAGGATTGTTTAGTAACGGAATTCCCCCCAGACCAAATATAACTCCTACAGTATTCTTCAATAGCCTTCAAAAATCAAAACCTTAGCTAGGATGATGAACATTTACGACCAATAAGCTTGTATCCAAATATCACAGTTTGCACTAGTCGAATCCGGCCAACATATGAGAGTTTCTTGGATGTGCATGAAGTTATCTTGCCATCACTTTGTTGTCTACTAAGGTTGCCACTGTAACAGATTGAGATTCTTTGATGCTAATGAAATACCAAGATATTTAAATAACAATTCCCCTTGAGAATACGCCAACACTTGTTCTATCTGCAGTCTAATTACTGGATTCACTCCCCCGTAATAAATGGAGCTCTGTTTCAGATTTGCATTAAGCCCTGAAGCTGTAGAGAAATAAAAAACTTGTCATGAAATGGTGAAATAGATGTAACATCCCTTCTAGCAAAGCGCAGTAGATCATTTGCACATATCATGCCTGGCGCACACAGGATGAAATTTAAATTACTTATCAAACTTCAGCATTTTCAGATTCCTACTCAAATACTCCGTCATAGTAGTAAACAAGAAGGGAGAGATTGGATCTCCCTAGCCCTCTTACAGCATCAAAGGGTTTTATATGCGCCCCATTAACAACAATGGAATAATTGATAGTAGAAACACATACCATTATCCATCTAGTGAATCTTTCTTGGAAGCTCAAACACTCAATAATTTGATGCAAGTATACCTAGTTCACAGTATCATAAGCCTTTTGAATATCAACCTTTATCAAGCACTTGGAGGATACATTGCTCCTTGTATAAGTCTTCACTAACGCACACGCTAAAAACAACATTATCCTTTCAAGGATAAAGTCCTGTTTGAGTTTCAGTGATTATGGAAGCCACTACTCTTTGCAATCTACCAGCCAGAACTTTGGAAATAAGTTTGTATATCACTGTGCAACATGCAAGTGGTCTATATTCCACATAATCTTTACGGTGTTTTAATAAAAAAAAATTTTGTTTGTGTTTTATAACTTACTTAAGTACTTGATTAAAAAATCTTTATCCTAATTATATATAACATATTACAGAAAATATCTTTTTAAATAGGAGAATACATATAGAAGCCCTCAACTATTCAACTTTTTCCGTATACGCCCCTCAATTAGCCCATATACCTATTGAATTATTTACTCTTTCACAAAACGTTTCAATTAAGCACAATCTGTTGATGTGGCAAAAATTGTAAAATGCGTGTAATACACACGCTAATGATGTGGCAAAGTGACAAATTAAATAACAACACGTGGCATTTTAATTTCAAATAATCATAAAATAATTTCTAATATAATTAAATTTAACTTTAAAAAAACAAAAATCATTAATATCTCCCCTCCCGCAGCTGCCTACCCGATCCTCCTCCTCCCCCCTCCTCTTCCCTTCCAAACACCCTTTTCTCCATTATTGAGCACATAAAAGTAAAAAAAAAAAAAATGGTATCTTCTTCTTCTTCACTTATCTCTAAAAATAATTTCTTTTTTGTCCACCATTGAAGCATTTCTTTCACTTATCTATAAAAAAGAAAATTCTTTTTTTGCTATTTGAAATTCAATAGCCATGATAAAAAATAAAAGAATAATACATAAATGATAAGAAATGGGTGGACGAACACCGGCAACGGAAGGAGAAAGAAATTGAATTGCAATGGATTGACGTAAGAAATTAAAATCTTGTGGTCATGAATTTCAAATTTTGGCTTCTGTTTGTGGCCGGACTTGATTGCTATGAACTTAATTTCCTAATTATCTATTTGACAATCACTAGTTATTACTTGGAAGATTAGGAAGAAGCAAGTTATGACGATAAAATTTCAATGGATTGACAGTGAACTTGGTAGATTAGGAAGAAGCAAGTTATGACGATAAAATTTCAATGGATTGACAGTGAACTTGGTAGATTAGGAAGAAGCAAGTTATGATGATATATTTCTTTAGTATATTTTTTTTTATTGGTTGGGTTTTTTATGTTTAATTTTTTTTTTTTAATTATCGTTTCTCACACTCCTAATGGAGAATGTATTACACATACCACATCATGTAAGTGTCACGTCAGCAATTGTGCTTAATTGAAACGTTTTGTGAAGGAGTAAAGGGTTCAATAGGTACATCACCCAATTGAGGTGCCTATACGAAAAAAGTCGAATAGTTAAGAGGCATTTATATCTATTTGCCTTTTAAATATATTTTGACTAGATTTCGCATAAATCTATTTGAGCTACATATCACCTAATATTAGATGAATAGAATTAAACGAGTCAGTTAATTTGCCCAAACTTTAGCGAGTTAAGCAATAAGCATGTCAAACGGGTCGGGTTGGCCCGACCCGACCCGGCCCACTAAACAAACTCGACCTAATTTGACCTGGCTTGATCAGCCCATGGGCTGTAGGGTACTGGTCACGGGCTGGTTTAATTTTTTTTAGGCCCGGTTAACTCGGTTCGGACCAAAACTGGTTCAGGCCCGTCGGTTAACCGGACCGATCCGGATAAGTATTTAAAAAAAAAAATTTTTGCAAAAACTGTCCGTTGGGCCATTATAGCCGTTGGGCCCAATGGCTATATGACCGTTGGGAGCCCAAAAATGGCTAAATGCCCACTTTAATTAAAGAAAAAAGTTCATTCAAAATATTTTTTTAAACCTAAAAAAAAAAATCCTATAAATACCCTACACTTTCAAATCGGTTCACAAACAACTAGTATTGCATGACAACTTTTTACACATATATCAGATACTGAGGTGCAATGTAATATTTGTGAACAAATATATAAGCATAAAAGAGGAGGTAAGCAAGGGGGTACGGATATATTAATGAGACATATAAGTGATAATCACGCAAGAGATTTAAATATTACAAAAGGTGGTGCGGATGTTTGTGGGCCAACACAAACTAGAATGGACCTAACAATCGATCAGGTAATGAAGAAGTATAATAAATTGAGGGGCCGAGAAGAAATAGCAAAAATGGTAGCTGTAGGTTGTTTGCCTTTTAGTTTTCCTTCTTCTGATGTTTTTATTCATTATATTCAAGCAATTTATAATCTTATGTTTAATGGTATTCCTAGAAGTACTTGTCGAACCGATATTTTTAGACTTCATTCACAATATTATTTTTATTTATCAACATTGTTAAAAAATATGCAATGTAGAATATTTCTAACTTCTGATCTTGATCGTGCTGTAAATAAAAAACTGATTATTTAACCATTACTTGTCACTAGATAGATAGTAATTTTGTTATGCAAAAACGTATTCTAGCTTTTTTGTATGATGAAGATCGTAAACATACTGGAGATTTTATTGCTGATTCGATAGTTAAAGTTGCTGAACTTTAGGGTATTGAAAATAAAATCTTATGAATTGTTTTTGATAATGCTTCTAACAATAAAACTGCTATTACAAAGTTAAAATCTAAACTATCTCCGGTTACCTGAAATATTTCATGTTAAGTGTGTTTGTCATATATATAGGGCCCTATTTGGCCAAAAAAGATTTTCCCTTTTTTTCAGAATTGTTTTTCCCTTTTTCACTTTTCCGAAAATTGTAGTGTTTGGCTATGAAAATTCAGAAAATTATTTCTGAGTTGGATTCCAAAAAGTGAAAACAACTTTTTGTTGTTTTCACAATTTTCCACTCCTATTTCCAACTTTCATTATTATTACATATAACCTCAATCCTTAAATTTTTACACAAACACCTCTTATAACTACATCAACCACCAAGAAAAAATTATTATTTGTTTTCTATGGTATAACATCATTTTTAATTGTTACGGATAGTATAATCTCTTTTTCTTCTTTTAATCAAAATTTACTAACGTGAAGTAAAAAATAATAAATGGCAATCTATGGTGAAAATATATCAACTTTTTTTTGAATGAACTATATTATAGAAATATAAGACCTAGTATATTATGTTATTTAAAAGTGAGAAATTTAATATTTTTTCTTGCCATTGTAATTTTCTGTATATGTCCTATAATGACTATTATTATTTTAATAAATTATTAAAAAGTGGTCAATAAAGTCGCATATCAAACATAACATAACGATCCATATTTACGATACAGTGATAGTCAAGGAAAATCAATATCATCAATAAAGAAAAAGCAAAAAATTAGCACTAATCTATTCAGAAATAATTCATTCGTAATTTTTTTTAAATAGACCAAATTCAATAAAATAATTCAGAAATAATTCATTCGTAATTTTTTTTAAATAGACCAAATTCAATAAAATAATTAATTTAAGTGAAAGTAATTAAGAATTTTCATCAACAAATTTAAGAATATATAAATATATTTATATCCATCAATCATATTTATCAAAATATGTTTACTCTATTCAATTGATTATGGTTAGATAAACTTATTTAGCTCGTGCTTGTGATATTTTTATTCAAATTTTAGAAGAATAACAATCATAATAATTAGTTTGTTGTTAATTATTTTATCAATTGAAGACATATAAATTATTTTCTTAATATTTGGGTGTATTTTAGTAGGTAAATTAGTAGTTGAGTGATTTTGATAATTTTTAAAAGTTGAGGGCATAAAATCATATTTAAAAAAGATTTTTCAAAAGTCTAAAAAAAATCTCAAAAAGACATGGTCAAACACAACTCCAACTCCAACTTCGGGAAAAAGTAATTTTCATGGCTAAACGGCTACATAATTTAATTATAAGAGATGGTCTAGAGTTTTTTGAGCTTTATATTGAAAAAATTAGGCTTGTTGTTGGTTTTATTCAAGAAAATAATTGAAGAAGAAGAATTAGAGACTTTAAACTTAAATGTGAACAAAATGAACTTGCACCGATATTGATGCTTGAAGAATGTAATACTAGATGGAATGCTACGCATGATTTTTTAAAAACTTGTCATAAATATAGAGTTCCTATTACACTATCTTTTAACCAACGTTGTGGTTCATTTGTTGATTCAGCTGATTGCATGCTACATGATTCTGATTGGGCTGTAATTGATGATCTTGTTAAGTTTTTGGAAAAAATTTATATAGCTACAGTTGAACTTTTCGGTGCTTATTATCCTACTATTTGTAATATTTTGGCATATATAGCCGATATTTCTTGTTTGTTCAAAGAATATAAAAATAAAGAAGGTTACAACGAAGCTGTTGGTGTTATGTTTGCTAAATTTAAAAAATATTTTTTTCGATTCTCTCTATTTACTTGGTTGGTGCTATGCTAAATCCGTGTATGAAATATTCTACTATGTGCCACTTTAGTACTCTTATTTATGCTAACTTAGAGATAAATACTAATAATGATTTTGATGATAAAGAACAAGAACAACCTGATTTGTGGACAGCTATGGCCGATGCGAACACTTACATAGATAAATTATATAACCATTATGATGATTTATTTGATTTAGCTGTACCGACAAATATCACTCCAACTGTCGCTCCTTATCCTCCCGATGAGCTATCATCTTCTAAAAGGCCGACACATAGTGGTTTTACTGATTACTTTTATAATTTAAATTGTTGAAACAGTGTTGAGGCAAGAGCTTACACAACAACTTATCGGGAAGAGCTGAAATATTATCTTCGAATGCCGATAGAGGATCACAGAGGACGGATCAACGCATTGGATTGGTGGAGGAATAATGAAACACAATATTATGTGCTTTCACGATTAGCTAGAGATATCTTAAATGTTTCAATGTCAACTGTTGCATCGGAGAGTGCTTTTAGTCAGGGACGAAAGCAGCTTGGAAACAACCGAGACTCATTGGGAAGCAATGCAATGAATGTTCTAGTTTGCCTTAGAGATTGGATTAGAGCGGGACGAAGAAATCAAGGAATGGAGGTGGAGTCGAATGACGAGCAGAGACTTGAAGAAATTATGACTTCACGGGAGAACTAAGCAGAATCAAGTCCAATGTATGGTTTTGCCCTCATTGACTTTGACTATCCTATGCAAGTTCCCGTTAATATTAACATGAATGATTTAAAAAAATGATGCAAAATTTGTAGATTTTTCATTCATGTAATTATAAATTTTGGATCATTTTTCATTCAATAAAATTCAACATTCATTCACTCCTTAGTCCTTACTTTGTAATTTTTTTCATTTAATGATTTAAATTGAATTTCTAGATTAAATTAAATACTTAGTTTTAATATATTACTAATTTACTATCAAGTATTATTAATTTATTATATTAAGTATCATATGCTTTATTTAAAATAGTACATATATTAAATGGTATGTATATATGTGTATATATTTTCTAAAGTAGTATATATTTAACGTATACATGTGTATATGTTTTATAAATTAGTATATAACTATATATAGTGTGTGTGTGTGTGTATTGTAGTATAAATATTGTAGTATATTTTATTTAAAGTAGTACGTATATATTGAATGGTACATATATACGTGTGTACATTTTCTAAAGTAATATATATTTAACATATACATGTGTATATGTTTTATAAATTAATATATAACTATATATACAGTGTGTTTATATATTGTAGTATATATATTGTAGTATATTTTATTTAAATTAGTACGTACATATTGAATGATACGTATATATGTATATTTTTTAAAGTAATATATATTTAACATATACATGTGTATATGTTTTATAAATTAGTATATAACTATACATTTAGTGTGTGTCTATATATTGTAGTATATTTTATTTAAAGTAGTACGTATATATTGAATGGTACGTATATATGTGTGTATATTTTTTAAAGTAGTATATATTTAACGTATACATGTGTATATGTTTTATAAATTAGTATATAACTATATATTTAGTGTGTGTGTGTATATTGTAGTATATGTTTTATTTAAAGTAGTACATATATTGAATGATACATATATATGTGTATATATCTTCTAAAGTAGTATATATTTAATGTATACATGTGTATATGTTTTATAAATTAGTATATAACTACATATTTAGTTTGTGTATATATTGTAGTATATATATTGTAGTATTTGTTTTATTTAAAGTAGTACATATATTGAATGATACATATATATGTGTGTATATTTTCTAAAGTAGTATATATTTAATGTATATATGTGTATATGTTTTATAAATTAGTATATAACTATATATTTAGTGTGTGTATATATTGTAGTATATATATTGTAGTATCTGTTTTATTTAAAGTAGTACATATATTGAATGGTACATATATATGTGTGTATATTTTTCTAAAGTAGTATATATTTAACATATACATGTGTATATGTTTTATAAATTAGTATATAATTATATATATATATATATATATATATATATATTGTAGTATATATATTGTAGTATATTTTATTTAAAACAGTACGTATATATTGAATGATACGTATATAAGTGTGTATATTATTCTAAAGTATCATATATTTAACATATACATGTGTATATGTTTTATAAATTAGTATATAACTATATATTTAGTGTGTGTGTATATATTGTAGTATATGTTATTTAAAGTAGTACGTATATATTGAATGGTACGTATACATTTGTGTATATTTTTTAAAGTAGTATATATCTAACGTATACATTTGTATACAACAAAAACAACAAACCCAGTGTATTCCCACCAAGTGGGGTCTGGGGAGGGTAGAATGTACGCAGTCCATACCGCTACCTCCAGAGAAGTAGAGAGGTTGTTTCCGATAAACCCCCGGCTCAAGATAGAGAAAAGTAGACCAAAGTGTTATTAAATAAGAAGCAAGATGGATGGCATAACATGAAAAGGAATAAGACACAATAAAAATAAAACTCAGAGCAATAAGAAATAAAATAAATAAGCGCAATAGGAAAAAGAGACCCAAGCCCACCTGATCCCGCTCCTATCTCTGGACCCAATCCTAGGGTTACTAGCCTGACTCAACTTGAGCTCTTCTAACTATCCTTCTACCCTTATCCGCGACCTCCACACCTTCCTATCTAGGGTCATGTTCTCAGTAAGCAAAAGTTGTTCCATATCATGTCTAATCACTTTTCTCCAGTACTTCTTCGGCCTACCTCTCTTTCTCCTAAAGCCATCTAACGCTACCCTCTCACACCTAGGAATTGGGGCATCCGTGCCCCTCCTCATCACATGCCTAAACCATCTCAACCTTCCTTCGCGCATCTTATCCTCCAACGAAGTCACTCCCACCTTCTCCTGGATGGTCTCATTCCTGACTCTATCCCTTCTGGTAAGTCCACAGATCCAACGCAACATTCTCATTTCCGCTACCTTCATTTTTTTAATGTGGGAGTTCTTGACTAGACAATACTCTGCTCTATATAGCATAGCAGGATGGACTACCACTCTGTAGAATTTTCCTTTAAGCTTTAGTGACACCTTCTTGTCACACAAAACTTCTGAGGCGAGCCTCCAATTCATCCAATATGCTCCACTACGGTTAGAGACATCCTCATTAATCTTGCCATTCCCCTAAATCATAGACCCAAGATACTTAAAACTATTCTTCTTTCGGACATCTTGGGAATCCAACCACACCACCACATCGTCCTCCTGCCTCACTTCAGTAAACTTACATTCCTCCATCTTGGACCTACTCAACCTGAACCCCTTAGATTCAAGGATTTGCCTCCAAACCTCTAATTTTTCATTCACACCCACCCACGTCTCATCAATCAGCACTACATCATCATCGAATAATATACACCACGGCATCTCCCCTTGAATACTCCATGTCAACACATCTATCACCAATGCAAATAGGAACGGACTTAGAGTCGAACCCTGGTGCAACCCTGTCTCGATAAAAAAAATGCTCTGATTCCCCTCCCGCCGTTCTTACCCGAGTCTTCCCTCCATCATATATGTCCTTAATAACTCTGATGTACACCACCGGGACCCCTTTGGCCTCTAAACATCTCCACAGAACCTCCCTCAGAACTTTGCCATAAGTCTTCTTCAAGTCGATGAACACCATATGCAAATCCTTCTTCCTTTTCCTATACTGCTCCACCAATCTCCTCACCAGGTGGATTGCTTCTGTCATCGAGCGACCAGGCATAAAACCAAACTATTTCTCCGAAATGGACACGATCCTCTTCAATCTCAGCTCAACTAACCTCTCCCAAATCTTCATAGTATGACTCAACAACTTGATACCTCTATAGTTAGTACAACTCTGGATGTCTCCCTTGTTTTTATATAACGGAATTATCGTACTCCACATCCAAGCCTCCGGCATCCTTGTCGTCTTGAAAATGTTGTTAAACAAATCAGTCAACCATCTTAAACCAACCTTACCTATAAATTTCCAAAAATCCACTGGAATCTCATCTGGCCCCGTCGCCCTTCCCCTTCCCATTCTACGAATCGCTTCTCTGACCTCCTCAACCCTAAAACATCTACAATAATAGAAATCATGTGTCTCCTCCGAGTGTTCTAGCTCTCCTAACTCGATGCCTCTATCCCCCTCCTCATTTAAAAGCCTATGGAAATACTCCTGCCATCTCTTCTTAATGTGGACATTTTTCACCAAAACTGTATCATCCTCCCCTTTAATGCACTTCACTTGGTCGAAGTCCCGACCCTTCCTCTCCCTAGCCTTAGTAAGCCGATACAACCTCTTTTCCCTGCCTTTTGCATCTAACCCCGCATACAAGCTCTCAAATGCTTCAGTCTTAGCCGCCGTAACTGCAAGCTTAGCCTCCTTTCTTGCAACTTTGTAGGCCTCCCTATTCACCCGCTTCTCCTCTGCATCATTACTCTCAATCAACTTAACATACACTCTCTTCTTAGTCTCCACCTTCTTCTTAACTTCTTCATTCCACCACCAGTCCCCCTTATGTCGTCCTGCCCGGCCCCTCGAAACACCCAAAACTTCTCTAACAGCCTCCGTGATGTAACTGGCAGCCCTATGCCACATAGTCCTCACGTCCCTCCTGCACTCCCACACCCCCAAACTTATCACTTTCTCCTCAATCTCTAACGCACTACCCGGCGTCAAGCCACCCCACTTAATTCTAAGCCGACCCTCTCCGGCCCTTCTCTTCTTGCCCTTCTTGATAGTCAAGTCTATCACCAAAAGCCTATGCTGGGTCGAAAGATGCTCACTCGGAATGACTTTACAGTCCTTACAAATAGCCATATCCCCCTTCCTAAGTAGCAGAAAGTCGATCTGAGTATTGGCTATCGCGCTTCAGAAGGTAATTAGGTGATCTCCTTCTTCGGGAAGCTCGAATTCAACACCACCAACCCAAAGGCCCTTGCAAAATCCAACAGAGCAGCTCCCTCGTCATTCCTACCGTCGAATCCAAAACCTCCATGCACATCGTCATAACCTCCAGGAAAAACCCCAACGTGGCCATTGAAGTCCCCGGCTACATTTGTATATGTTTTATAAATTAGTATATAACTATATATTTAGTGTGTGTATATATTGTAGTATATATATATTGTAGTATATGTTTTATTTAAAGTAGTACATATATTGAATGTCACGTATATATATGTGTATATTTTCTGAAGTAGTATAGATTTAACATATACATGTGTATATGTTTTATAAATTAGTATATAACTATATATTTAGTGTGTGTATATATTGTAGAATATATACTGTAGTATATGTTTTATTTAAAGTAGTACATCTATTGAATGGTGCGTATATATGTGTATATATCTTCTATAGACTCTAAAGTAGTATATATTCAACGTATACATGTGTATATATTTTATAAATTATTATATGTATCATTATATTGTAGTATATATCTTGCAGTATATATATTTAACTAACGTATAGTCGTATACACGATTACATGTGTAATTGTGTATATGTGTATATATTTTTTAAATTCTAATGTAGCATATACTATATATATAGTGTATATATACTGTTTAACGTATTTAAAATGTATATAAGTGGGTATATATAGTGTATATTGGAAAAAGAATATTTAATTTTTTCTTTTTTGGTTTTGACCGAATTTTGGATCTGTTTTGACCGGGTTTAGGTGGGTTGGACCGAGTTGGGTTAAGTGGGCCGGTTCAGAGTTGTTTTTAAAAAAATTAATGTTGGACCCGAAATTGGATCGGCCCGTTGAACCAGACCCGGACCGACCCACAAATCGGTTAAAATTGAAGGGCCGATTCCGGGTTGACCCGGCTGGCCCACTTAACACTTTCAGAGCAAGCTACGCGTTCATGAGTTAATTTTGACATGACTTATCACATATAAGGGTACCAACGAGTAGGTTAAATTAATTTTAATCGGACCAAAATGGTAATAGATAGACGGATTAGTGACATGTCCTGAGATTACTTAGTTTACATAGGTTGGATTAGGATACGTTAAACAATAATTCATAACTTAGCCCGTCAAACTATTATCAAATTTTGAATGAAATATTTACAATGCATAATGCCCACTAAAATAATAATTAGCAAATATATTTTACATATATATTAATTATAATACACAACATATATACACATTTGCACATAATTAATATATACTTGTTGCATATTGGCGAACGACAGTAATTATTTTTGACTGTGTAGCTAAACGTATTAAAGGTTCTTTAATAAGTTTCTTGGTTTTCGTATAATCAATTTAATTATCAAATACTGTAGAATCAATCAAAATATGATATATCAAACGTTTTTTTTTTTTTTTTAAAAATGATAGTATAGTTTTTAGGGTCAATTTGTGCAATACATTTAGTCTAAATCATCCCAACTTTTAAATTAATTTGAATTCGAATGGATAAATAAACTAAATTGACGGATCGTTTTTCCGCTAGTGAACGGGTCAATTGTTTAAATTATTTTACAAATTTTGATAAGTATTAAGTGAAGTCTAATTTTCACCTTGTAAAACTTGTCCTTTCATATACTCCCTCTAGTTAGCCTTCTTTCTAAAAATATTTGTTTCAATTTAGTTATCTCTTTGATGAAATAAAGAGGATTTTATTATGTTCTACCAATATTACCCTCAATATTAAATAGTTAAACAAAGTGTATTTACTCAAATTCATATTTTCAATGCATAATTAATAGGATTATTTTAGTAAAACAAATCTCTATTAAATAATTTCTTAAGGGGTGTGACAAGTCAATAAGGATCAACTAAAACGAAATGAAGGGAGTAATAGAAATTTGTTTGAGGTAGTTTTTAATATATTTTTTTTGAATTTCTTTTGAAAAATATTTTGTGCATGTCAATTAATCACAAGTCAAAACTTCTTTTAGGACTTCTAAAAAAGCATCTTGAAAATCTCAAAGTTAAAAATATTATACTCCCTCCATTTTGAATTAGTTGATCTCTATTGATTTGGTACACTCATTAAGAAAATATTAATTAGGTGCTTATTTTACCAAATTAGTCTTATTAATTATATTTTGAGAATATAAATTTGAATAAATATATTTTGTTTAGTCATTTAATGTCGAGGGTAGTATTGGAAGAATATAATAAAATTCTCTTGATTTCATCAAAGGAACAACTAAACTGAAACAAATATTTTAGAAAGAGGGTCAATTAAAACAAAACGGAGGGAGTAGCAATGAGAACCCAATAGACTCAACTTTTCTTATTTATGTATTACTCTCTCCGTTTTATTTTAGTTGATCCTCTTTCTAAAAATATTTGTTTCAATTTAGTTGTCCCATTGATAAAATCAAGAGGATTTTAATATGTTCTTTCAATAATACCCTTATCATTAAATGACTAAATAAGTTGTATATATTTAAATTTATATTTTCAAAGCATAATTAATAAGGTTAATTTAGTAAAATAGATCCTATTAAATATTTTTCTTAGTGGGTGTGCCAAGTCTATAGAGACCAACTAATACGAAATGAAGGGAGTAATAAATTTATCCGTGCTTTGAGCGGTTCTGATTGACTATTTAAAAATAATTAACTGATGTTTTAGTTTTACTTCAAATTCTTCTAAAAAGAAAATTCAAAATAATTTCTTGTACTTCTAATCTTTTAAAAATGTTACACTTCACTGAATAACCGAGTTCAAGTGAAATTATTTTTAAATAAATATATTTTTGATTACAGACACACAAACATATAGAAAATGTAATTTTATGAATGATTCTCTCATTTAATATATGTTAAACTCATCGGCGGCCCCCTAAATTTGGCACGATCTTTCATTTTGACACCTTAAGTGGATGTTGTTCATTTTTGGCACCTCAAGTAGGTATAAAGTGTGTCATTTTGACACCTTTCGACATCAGCACTGATGAGTGTATCTCACTCACTATCAACATGAATAAAATGGCCAATTACTTTGTGCCAACTCATTAAAATTGCCACATCATATTTTTGTCCAATAAATTAATGACAAATATATTTTTTTTACCAATAATTGCAAAAAGCCCCCAACAATGTCTTCCCCACCCAATCTTCTTAACCTCCATTAATGGAGGTTAAATTTTCTAAGGATGATAAACATACCTCCCCATTCTCTAAGGTTGACAAGATATGCATTAAAAGCTTTACGAATTTCAAACACAAGTTATAAAATGTGTCATTTTCAAACACAAGCTTCACGAAAACGTACATTTCCATTCAAACACAAGCTATAAAATGTATTATTTTTTCTTCCGTTAATTTTAACTATTCTTGTTTCTTAAAATGGGTTCCCTTCTTAAAATGTTCTCTTCTTTGATCGAATTAACAGAAAAAAAAAAAAGAAGAAGAGAAAATCAAGAAAAATTTTCTACCATTTTTTTTGAATTTTAAGCTTATTTTTCTAAAAAAAAAATTCCACTATTTTTGTCAATCATTAATGCTTGACATTATTCTTTGCTTGAAAAAAATAATGTTATTAATGGTTTACAAAAATTGAAGAGGATTGTGGTGTTTTAGAGAATGATTCGTAGGTGGGGTACGGTGGGGGTGGGGCATTGGGTATCTGGAGAAGGAGATTTGGTTGGTTGATTTGGGGTGGGGGTGGGGGGGTGGGGTTTTTCTTAAACTAATCACACTCGCAAAGAGAATAAGGAGACATGTTTATCATCCATGAAAAACTCGACCTTCATTAATGGAGGTTAAGCTTGAAGAAGAAAAGACAATTTTGATCTTTTATTTTTTTAAATAATTGAGGGGTATATAATAATGTGGAAAAGTTAATGGGTTTAAAGAGTGAAGAAGAAAGAGAAGAAAGATGAAAAAATTATGAAAATACCCCCGTCACGCGTCCAAAAACGAGTGTAATATACTCTCTTTGCTGAATCAACAAAAGGTGTCAAAATGACACTTTATGGCTACTTGAGGTGCCAAAAATGAACAACGTCTACTTAAGGTATCACAGTGAAAGATCGTGCCAAGTTTGGGAGGCTGTCGATGGGTTTGGCCATTAATATAACTAGCTTTGTTTATTTTCTACGCACTGAAAATATTTACACAATCAAATTGTATTTAAATTGTTATGATAACTATTACATCACTATTGGTCGATTAGAAAAAATAATGCTGCTCTCTTTAATTTATGTCGCTCTTTGCTTTTTAATTTACTAGTTTGATCGCACGTGTCTCGCACGTATAATGTTTGATTATTTAAAATTAAATAATTTTATCTATTACAGTGATTTTTAATAAAGTATAAAACTTTAAAAAGTACAACATGCTTTCTATCCGCACGGAATACAACTTTCTATACATGATAAAATAATGTCTAAAATCATAAACAAATTAAAAATCATAATCAATCCAACCTTAATAATGCAGGGACACTAATCATGTTTTTTACTCTATCAAATTAAGTCGACATATAATTACATATAAATGATAGGAATTAGAACAATAGTGTATATTAAGTTAAACTCATAATAAATTAATCAGAAGAGAATACGAATCAGGAGGATGTATTTGACCTGAGTATGATCTATCTATCCAAGTTTTTCTCAGTAATGACACTTCTTAAATTTTTCTTATTGTAAAGTTTTTATATTTTTTTCTAGATTTTTTAAATCCTCTTAAAATCAAATTTAGTTGATTTAAAATTCTTAAACTATTGCAAAATGTATTATTTATCATTAATTCTGATGACTTCTAATAAAAAAGGTTTTATCATAAATATATTAATTCTGATGACTTCTAATAAAGAAAGATTTTATTATAAATATATTTAGTCAATTTTCAATTCTTAAATATTAGAAAAAATAGTGAAAAGACGATTTTGTCTAAACAAAGACTATTAAGTTTTAATGAAGGACAAAAAATTCAAACAATATTTCTAAAGCCTTTCACACTTTTAATATATTATAGATATTCAATTGTTGAATTTAAATGTATTTCTATTCTTTACATAATTCACAATAAAACACTTGAAATTAAATAATATACCATACATTTTAATTCAAGATTGTCACGCCGATATAAAAAAAAAACATTTCTTTGTCATTTCAAAACTTGATCGAAAAACAATGTTTATTAAAGAAGCTATAGAGTCAATTACAAATAGTAGTTGAAAAAGAAATCAATTACTAATTGGAGATTCAGCTCTTATAAACTTAACAATATATTTATAAATATATGAGTGAGCGATTTTACTAAAACGCCAAAAAAATATATGTTATTATTCATAATGCCTTACACTATATACAAAAACATTGCAAAAAAAATAACAAAATAAATTAGAATCCTTCTGATATTTGGACATAGGAATTCAATCTTCTTGTATATTCTTCATATCTGAACCACTACTCATTGATATGCACAAATTAAAAAAATAAAATATAATTTCAGAAATATGAAATGAAAAATCTGTGACTTATGAGAAATAGATCTAGTTACTATACTCAACAACTAATGGGGGATTTCAACGACTTATACTCTCCAAGATTTACATGAAACCCGCTAGTTGTTTCAACAAATGAAGACTCATAAATGAAATGATTTTTAGACCAAAAAAAAAAATGATTTGAATCTTGAGCTAAAAGTCTCTAATCAAAATATGAGTTTTTCCCTTTGTAAATAACTGCAATAATCCATTATGATGATAAGTCACAAACAAAATCTTCGACTTTAAGTGTATTTTCTTCAAATCTCTGAATATCGTTGCAAAGCTTTTTTTCTTTGATCATGTATATACTTTTGCTCCAAAACTTGTCTATTAATCAATTTTTTGCATGCCTAATAATGCATAAAGTAAAAAAAACGAACAATGCATATATTTTTTCAGATTTTTTGGCATGATAGTATCAACTATATTTGAATAATAAAATATTTTTGGATACTAAACTTTATTGCAATTGTAAATATATATTTTGCGGATTTGAAAAGCTTGAAATGATTGTGTATTTAGTTTCTTGTTATGAAATGATGCTAAAATTTTACCAAATGTTTATTCAACTTTAATATGCTTATGGATGAAATAAACAGTGGAAACAATATGTTACAAGAGTGGCAAGTTGTGACTAAACCAGTTTCACTTATTATTTCTCTAGAAATTTGTTGTCTTATGTTGATGTAGGCATAATTCAACATATTTTTTTTAAAAAAATTATATTGCAATGGTAGCTTTGAAGGCCGATGACAATGTTCATGCTTATGATATTGTTGGAAATTTTACGGAATGTACTCATACATAAAAATTATAGGAATTCTCAAGTGCTTGAGGCATGTCAAAGAAATTAATGATTAATCTTATTGATATTTCATCCAGTATAGATGTATCTTCCATAACTCATCAAATATTTTTACTAGAAAATTAGGATCACACAAATCTATTTAGAAAGGTTTTTGCTTCACACTTTAAGATACTTGAAAAATTAATATTAAAAATAAGACATTGGTTTTTCTCTATATAAGATAAAACTTATTATCTTCAGATATGATATGCTGGAAGAAGGTGAATTACAAAGCCCTCTTGGACAAATTTATTTAGGGATAATCGACCAGCTTCTAAAAGGTTAGCCCTGATACGGATCTAGATACAAAATATAGAATCTAACATAAGGAATCAAAACATAAACAATGCAAGAAAGTAAAGATAGATAAATTGACATAAGAAACTACTAAGAATCAAGAACCAATGGGTGTATCAAACCCGAAGACTCCTAAACTAATAGAATCGAACACCAATTTCTTACGTAGACCTCAATGAAATCGAGTCCCCAAGCATCTTATGTTTCTAAATAAATATATCAACACAAGATAACCCAATCATGCAATTCACTCATAAGAGCATTCATTCAAAATATCATCAAAGTTGCAAATGAAATGGTTAAGGCACATATTTATAGTGTTGCCTTTGCCTAAGATTGCCTATTACAAGAAATATCCCACAAGTGGCTATTTCGAAAATAAACCACATGGCCTCTTCAAAGCATACTTCAAGTCCTCCTATCAATAATCCACATGCGACATTGTGGGCTTAGGAGCTTAAAAAGGGTCCACCAAATGCATCCTTGAGCTTTAGGCTTGATCATGGCGTGGGCCTCTTTGTATTGGCCTCGGAAGATGTAATCTAACTCTTTAAGGCCCCATTGGCTCGTATCATTCTCCGCTTCTTGAAAGGGATTCGACCTCGAATCTAAACCTTGCAAAATAGTATGAGACACAATCAAACACACTTTTCTCATGGCATGAGGGTTAGCATTAGCACAATCATTCAAAACATCATGCTAAGGTTGCACACACTTTTGATATAACTAAGCATAAAAATGATCAATCAAGGGTGTATAACCCAAAAATATAAGAACTACTTGGTCATTCAAGCGATTTTGACAAAGGGTATGCTAGGGGAACCATGTTAATCAACCAACCACTTATGAAGGATCACATGGATTCCAAGTCTCAATAAGATCATAACCCCACTATAGAACTCATCTTTGTTGGAGACCCATCCCTTACACAACTTTGGTATCTCCAAGAAATACGTTCTGTCTTAGGGATGAGTTCCAATAACCTTACCCATGGTTGGCTTGTCTTTTTGCCCAAGCACCGAGAGGTGTGGAGAAGAACCACCATATTTTTAATGATCACTGGGATGAAATGGTTCGAGTGTCCTTGCACACGGGTTTAGGAAACATTTCCTTCTTCCAAGATTAGCACTAATGCAATCATATATCCCCTTTATACTAGCATGATCAACAACAAAAATAATTAGAGGGTCGCTCCCATTCAATCGACCAACCTTTTAAACATCACCATTCACTTGAGGTCCTTTAAACACCTCACAAACATTCCCAAGTGTTGGACTCAGTTTACACACAAGTTGGTCTCATGACTTCCATAAGACAATGTACTACCACTCATCACAATGACTTCAACACTAGGTGGACAGAAATTGGTCTTGCTAAAAGAGTCAATTTTGTCATAATTAGGATTAACTAGTGTATCCACACGCTCAAGTTGTACATTATAATCATAAAGGAAAGAGACATTAGGCTCACCTAAGGGCAAGCTATCACTCACACTTAGGTAGTTACTAGCCTTATTCACGAGAGTGCAAAAGTTAGCTTTGTTACCTTGTAGCTCATTTGGAGCATGTCCACTCAAAGAATCTTGACAAATTGGTGGATTGAAAAAGGTAGACTTAGGGAAGTTTTGACAGACTATTATGTTATCCAATCGGCTACTCACAATTATGGCCGCCATCAAATCTTTCATGGTTACCTTTCCCGAAGAACTTTGGTTATCATCTCCCAGTCCATTGTACCTAACAAAAGAAATACTAACGAAAAATAAAACAACAAACAATTTAAGGTTAGGAAAACAACCTCATAAGCTCTCAGAGTTCACACCCTTGAATGTCACTCAATTGGCGTCGCAAGTGTTGATATCTCATTTGTACTCCAATAAGATTACTTGGTACCAATTGTGGCTTGAGGTCGGAGTGGATTCTTGTTTGAAGGACTTAATTAAATAAAAATTACGTATGGACTTGAATCAAAAACTAACAACGAATTGAAATAGAGAAAAGCTAGAAAGAAATAGGATAGTAAAAAAAGGACTCAAAAACTAATTCACACCTAAGTAGGTTAATTACTAGTCGTTAATTAGTGTTAGAATCAAATAAAGAAGTCAAAGAAACTAAGAACCTAAATTTGAGCTTAAAGCAATGGGGAAGATTGAGTGACATGGCTGCTTTGGTCTGTGTTAGTTGACTTTTTGGAGATTGCTTATTTCCAATTTGTATCCAATAAACTTTAATTTTTGGAGTGTGGTGATCGGTTTTGTGGCTTAAAATACAATGAAAAGGAGCCTTTCAATTGATTTTTCAAACTCAAAAGAGTTTGAATTTCCTTGGGGTCCCCTCCTTGTACTTTCCCTTGTCCTCTTCTTTGAGAATATCCCTTTTAGATACTTTTTAATTCTTTCTTCCTTTGAAGACATGGAATATCTTTGGAATATTCTTTGAGACAAACAAGTACCACACCTTATTTATCCTCCTTTTTGGATCAAACAACCACTTTTGAATGTTCTTCTTCAACAACATATGAAGAACATGAAGAACATGAAGAACACCAAGAACATTCAAAAATGGAACCTTAGACAAATGACCTTGGAATTGAATGATTTTTTATTTTTCAAGCTCACGTTGATATCCAACATTCAACCAACACATTTTTCAAGCCAAAATCTCAACAAAACCCTTCTAGAATTCGAGATCCACCTTTAAGTTTTTCAACTTTGAGCTCAACAATAGTGGATGACTCAATTCAACCCGGAATTAGCTCAAAGTCAAGATATGGACACTTTTAGTGTTAGGGAACAAGGATCTAAAACTAGAAATATATAAAACACACAAAAGACACAAAAATTCAAGGACCAAAATCTAGACCAAGGGAAAAAATAGGAGCAAAATATTTTTTATGGGATTTTTGATTTTAACACTTATTTTTTTGTTGATTTTCGAGATAGCAAAACCCAAGACTAGAATTGTGGGGACGATTCTAAACTCAGCTCTTGATACCAAATGGTACAGATCTAGATACGAAAGATGAAATCTAACCTAAGGAATCAAAACATAAACAATGCAAGAAAGTAAAGATAGATAAATTGACATAAGAAACTACTAAGAATCAAGAACCAATGGGTGTATCAAACCCAAAGAACCCGAAACTAGTAGAATCGAACACCAATTTCTTATGTAGATATCAAGGGAATCGAGTCCCCAAGTAACCCACTTTTCTAAACAAAGGTACCAACACAAACTAATCCAAGCTTGCAAATCACTCATAAGAGCATTCATTTAAAATATCCTCAAAGTTGCAAATGAAATAGTTAAGGCACATATTTATAGTATTGTATTTTCCTAAGATAGCCTATTACAAGAAATACCCCAAAAGTGGCTATTTCAAAAATAACCCACAAAGCCTCTTCAAAGCATACTTCAAGCCTTCCAAGCAATAATCCACACGCGACATTGTGGGCTTAGAAGCCTAAAAAGGGTCTACCGAATGCATCCTTGAGATCTAGACTTGATCATGGCGTGGACCTTTTTTTATTGGTCTCAAAAGATGTAATCTAACTCATTAAGACGTCGTTGACTCGTATCAAGCCCTAACTTATATTACGCCAACAGTGGCCGATGGAAAGATTAAGGTTCAACTTGAATAAGATGAAATTAAATTTGAGGTGGAAATATAGAGATGTGCTTTGATGGTTTACATAATTGGGACAAAACCTAGGTACAATGCAATGAAGAAATTTATAGCCCAATATTGGACTACAAGAGATATTCTTACATGATGAAGGGTATTTCACAGTGAAGTTTCACTCTATAACAGATAAAAATGAGATCCTTTACTCGAGGTATTTAACCTTCAATAATAGATAAGTTTTTTTTGAAATAAAGGTATCCAATGTTTGATTTCTCCGAAGAATATCCTGTAGAAATGCCTCTTTGGGTTAAATTCCCAAAGTTACCAACGAGTTGTTGGGGAAAAAACTATTTGAGTAAGATTACAAGTGCTATTAGAAGGACATTTTTTGTGGATGAATGTACTTCAAACCAAACCAAAATTTCTTGGCAAGGATGTTGAGAGAATTCCATATTACTAAACCTTTACCTACTGTGATATTAATTTTGGATCCTAAAAGAGGGGCAATGGATCAAATGGTAAAATTTGATTAAAAGCCAGATTTTTGTTATAAATGTCTAGTCATTGGGGACAAGTATAGGCCTCAACCTCAGCAGGGTCCATCAGGGCCTCAATAAAGAAGATAACTAAAGCCTATCTTAGCTTAGAGATATAAAGGATCTATACCAGCTGAAGTTAAGGAACAAACACCTCTGCAGCACAAAGAACATGCATCTCAGCAACCATAGAAGAGTCAACCATAAAGTGTACCTACAAATAATGAGAAAAATTTGATCCCACAAAAGAGTCCACGGGGTAATACAATCCTAACTTCTGTTACTCGTGAATACAATCAAACTCCTTCCTTGAGCTCTCTTCAAATATACTAAAGTTTAGAAAAGAAAGCTACAAAGACAAGACTTGTGTTAGTGTCTATTTTCCTCCTGAGCGTAAAGGTCCTTCCCAACCTCAACTATGAACTGGTTGTGGGTTCAGATTATAGATAAAGTGTGAATAGAAAATGGAGGAAACCAAGTGAAAGGAAAAATAGAGAAGAAAACACTATGTACTCCAAAATGGAAAGTCTACTATTTCTCCCATATTAGTGGAGAAAGTGACTTTAAAGTGTTTATATTAAGAAACATTCATTCCACTTGATAAGTGAGGCAAGATATAAGAGATGCCTCGCACCATCTTCGTCGTCGCTTGCTCAGCTCGGCTTCGGCTTTGGATTCGGCTTCAAATTCAAATTTGGATTTGGATTTGGAAAATGATCGATCGATAAGATCTATCTTTTTGAAAAAAATTTATTTGAAAGAAATTTAAATCGAAGGGAAAATAAAAATGCAATAAATTTTTTGTGTTTTGATCCTCCAGTTATATGCATGTATACAGTTTCGAACTGATGCTTCGAAAGGATACAATCCTTCAACGAAATGACACACTGATTCATGAAATGATTTACCTGTTTGAAAAAGATGCAATATTTGGACGAACAGACATGATTTTTTAGGAAAGGTCTCACCTTTTAAATGAACCATTGCTACTTTTCAAAAGAGACATATGAAGGCTATATAAACCTGTTTTCATCCACAGGTTTAGAAACGAATTTTCTAAAATACAAACTCTCTTCTTGTCTTCAAAAATATTCTATGTGATCAATTAAACTGTTGAGTGAGTTCGTTGAATCCAATAATTTGAGGCACCGCTATTGTTCGGATTGAAGGCCATTTTATCCTGGGAGGAAGATTCTATAACCTCGGGTACAGTGAGGAAAATTATTCCTTAAGGACACTCCGTGAAGTCGGGGGACTTGGCCTTAAAATTCAATTTCACCTCTTTTCTGAAAATTAACACACTTCTTAGATAGATTATTCATAATCTAGTGTTAAAGGTGTTAGGTAACTTCATAAGTGTTCTTGTCTTAGACTTGAACTAGAGTTGAAGTTTGTGTTGCATGTATACAGATTCTTGTATCGGAATAAATACAAGATAACAATCTTAAGAAATAATCCAGTATCTGTATTGCTTGTTTTGGGAGATTAAAGCTTTACGCTTTCTACTCTGTTTGAATTTAACTAGTGATTTGAAGACATAAAATCTTTATCACAAGTTGAAAATTACTCGGTTGATGATTGGAAGTCATAAAAACTTCATCGTTAACTAGAAACAAGAGGTGTTTAAAATTGTTGCAATTTTTAATAAGTAGTATTCTAAAAATACTAAATTTACTGTCTTGTGGTGACAGGAAAAATGACTAACGAAAGTCAAGTGCAAGATGTGGCAACGACTGTAGGGGCAACTAATATCCCCACGACAAGTCGAGTAAATGCTTTGCAACCTATGGCACCAATGGAGAAGCCCGAAAAGTTTGCAGGCATTGACTTCAAGAGATGGCAACAAAATATGTTCTTTTACCTCACCACTCTATGTCTTCAAAGGTTCACTAGTGAGGATGCTCCTTAGGTGCCCGAGGGAACCTAGAACAAAGAGCGTTTCATGATTGTAGAGGCTTGGAAACACTCGGACTTCCTTTGCAAAAATTATACCTTGAATGGTCTCCAAGACGACCTCTATAATATTTATAGTGGAACTAAGACACCGAAGGAATTGTGGAGGGCACTAGAATGAAAATACAAGACAGAGGATGCGGGAATTAAGAAATTCTTCGTTGCAAGGTTTTGGACTTTAAAATGATAGATAGCAAGTCGGTTGTCTCTCAAGTGCAAGAATTGCAAGTAATCATCCATGATCTCCTAGAGGAAGGTATATTTTTGAAAAATACCTTTGTTGAACAAATGAAAAATGTTCTGATACAAGATCGAACACAAACAAGGAAATCAAGAGATCTACAATACAATAACACTGGAGAATCAAAGGCCCCACTCGGCTTTTCTATGTTTTCAAGACAACAACCACAATATTCGACAAAATAAATAGAGAACACAAGATTACAATGAATATAGTGAATCGAAAGAGCCCCACACGGCTTCACTATATCAACACATAAACAACAAGATTACAATAACAATAAAGTCATGGGTACATTAACAAAAAAGAAGGAACCAACAGATACATCAAGATACAAGATAAATAGTTAGACCAAATGAAGGGACAATCTTAAGAACCAAAGAATTGTTACACTCTTGGACCCTTAACACTACCCATGGCACAAACCTAACTCTATGTTGACATAAGAGGGTCTTTACTTCCTCTAAACACCAACGTTTCAAGCCAATATGCAAACACAAGTAAATCTTCACTTGTCTAGCCCTAGTTTTGGTTGGGGCTTCTAAAGAGAGAGGCTAAAATGTTTCAATATTTCAAATCTTGACAATGATCAACCAAGTCTCAAAAACCCTAAGTTGGTAAATTTATATAACAACACAAAATAAGGCATAAATGACAAAAGTGCCCTTTTAATTAAAATGCTCCAATGGGCTGCCCATGGAGTGCATACATAGGGTGGTTTTGGACTTCATTAACACTTAAGTTCGGGCCTTCTCTCGGTTGTCTTTGACATGCCCAAAATATGTCCATTTATGAGGTCGTACTCGTATCATCCTCTCCACCTTGAAAAGAGTTTGACCTCAAACTCACAGCTTCATCAGCCTCACGGCTCCCTATAGAATCACCTCCTCATTTTCTGTCCCAAAGCTTGAAGGCTTAGACAAAGACTCCTTGAGTTCATCAAGCATATTTTTTTTATAAAGTTGCTTGGCATCTCCCCTGGGAAGCATAAGATCATATACCTGCACACAAGCAAAGGCGGTACTAAGTAAAATGCTAGTACCTACGTTAGTGAGAAGGAAAGGATTCTAGAGGGTAAGTCCTAAAAGTGAGGACCCCTTGTCTCTTTTCTCTTTGATTACCTCTCCTTTTCTTATACTTCCACTCTCGGTTCTTACCTTTCTCTTATTCTTCCCCTTTTCTTCGAACTCTCTAACTTGTTGACTAACTTTGGCCACATGTATCGGTGAGAGAGAGTAGAGTGTATACCTTCAGCCATGGTGCTCCAAAGTGTAGCTAGTGGCTCTTACATCCACTTGTCGGTTTACCTTTAACTTCCTGCACTCATTTAACCATCGAAGGTTGTAGGGGATGGAATGACGAATAGTGGGCAACCTCAAAACATCAACCAAGGTACTACAAGCAATATTGGCACAACTACCTCTATCAATAAGAATAGAACACATAACCCCCTTAATAAGGCATTTGGTGTAAAAAAGGTTTTCCCTTTGACTAGAATCACCCAAAACCTTACTAATCATAGCCTTTCTCACTACAAAACATGAAACTTCAATCTCACCTTCACACGGCCAAGTATCCTCCTTCTCTCCTTCCTTTGGTTTCTCGGGTTCTATCCCCTCTCCACCTTGAGATTGATCATCAATCTCCTTTGGTTCAAGTCCCACCTTCTCCCCAATAAAATACAATTTTTCCCTCCCTTAAGATCACATTCCTCCTATTTGGACACTCACTAGCCATGTGTCCCTAACCTTGGCATTTAAAATATTAAAAACCTTTAGAATTAGGAAAGAAATACGGTTCACCTTTATTTCTCGGTGAGGTATTTTATTTTAGGCTCGGGAAGCCTTGGCCTCGGGTTGCTCCACTTTGGAAGAATCATTCTTGTCATGGTTCTAACCCGAGGATGATTGGACTTTGAACTTGCACCCAGATTTCTTCCGCAACTCTCTTTCAATTTCTAATGTGGCTTGGAAGATGGCATCAAGGGTGTCGAACTTGTGAAGTGTCAAACGTGAAGCAATATCTCTATTCAACCCCACCTTGAATCAGATGATGTCGTGACTCACTTGTTCCCTTCTATTATCAATTTTCAAGATGAGTTGTTGGAACTCATCATAGTAAGCCACGACACTTTTGTTTCCTTGACTTAAGTTATACAACTAGGCAAAGAGCTCTTGATAATATCTTTCGGGTAGGTACCTTTGTCTCATAAGGTACCTTATCTAGAACCAAGGATGGGGCTGCCCCTCTACCCAAACGTTGCCAAAATGCTTAACATACTCCCACCATGTAGTAGCATAACCCTCAAAGTAAGAAATTGCGTAGCAACTCTTCTTCTCCT
The DNA here is from genome assembly GCF_002878395.1 of Capsicum annuum. NCBI lineage: Eukaryota > Viridiplantae > Streptophyta > Magnoliopsida > Solanales > Solanaceae > Capsicum > Capsicum annuum. The sequence goes on along the minus strand of NC_061111.1, from coordinate 158,259,332 downwards.
CAGTAAGATCATTGACTTGGAAGATCCTCTCACATGCGGATTCCCATGTAAGAAAATCTTCGGGATCACTCTCACCCTTGAAGATTGGGATCCTCATTTTTATGGTATTTAGTCCTACTTCACGATTTTGGTTTCCTTGTTGGTTCTAATGACCAACTCTTCTTTCTCGACCATGAACCTCCCTTGGATCAACATGTCTACCCCGTATCTCTTTACCCCTCATGTAACCATCATCAAAAGTCCCATACCCCTCATGTTGTATAGGTATATTCGGGTTAAGTGGAGCTTGTAATGACGGGTTTGGATTTGGTGGATAATAAGGTCTTTGTCCAAGTGGAGTTTGGTTTGGAGGACTCAGGTTGTGGGGTGAAATTTGGGTTCCAAGTCCTTCTTGTTGGACTTTGTGAAGTAGTGGTTGGATTGGCCTCCCATGGTCTTGGGTGAGGGAGTATAGTAGAGTTCGGTTTGTGACATTGGATGGTTGTCTTGGTGGATGGAACATTTGGTGCAAGGCCTCAGGAGTAGTGGTCGAGGAAATGTTTTGAGGGGTGGATGGTCGACTCCTTTGACTTTCCACACGCTCTAATCTCCCACTAATTGATGCCACATCCATATCTAGTTTCTCAAGACCCACATTCAACCTAGCCACATCTCAAGACATAGTTTCAAGGCAAGCCAAAATGAGATTGATGGCATTACTATCCATTGTTTGAGCATTTAAAGCCTCAGGTTCCATTGTTATGGTATCAGGATTAGTCCTTCAAGTTATGGTCCAACAAGTCACCAAATAAGTCCACTATGTCACATACAACAATACATCACAGAACCTACAAAACAAACACAGGCTATTTCAAACAACCTCACTATTCTCTCACTCACATTGTGGCCTCACACTTGATGTCACAAATGTTTGCAAGTCATCTTGTAGTTGTGGTGAGTTGAAGAGTAAGTCTAATCCTTAGTCGAAATAGATTCTTTGTTGGACAACTCAAGTAAGTGATGTTCGAACTTGAAACAAGAAGCACTACAATTATAAAAATGTCAAAAGCACAAAAGAAACGTAGACATGAACAATGGATCAAAGGACTAAATGACAATCTAGTAGGAATTTACTAGTTTGTTAATTAGTTATAGGATCAACTAATGAAACCAAGAATCAACAATTAGAAACTAGAAAAATCCAAATTTGAGCTTAATTATTGACGTGAATAGTAGCAAGTGGTGACGTCGCAGCATGGAATTTGTCTCGAGCCCACACAACTTAGTCATAAATTTGAAATTTTCAACCTTCACACAATTTAGAATGAAAGATAATTGGTTTTGAGAGGGGAGTATAAGTCTTGAGTCTTTTAATTTATTCTCAAAAAGATGATCTTGACTTGTACTAGTTCCACCAAACAAGACTCCTTGATTTAGGGATAGTAGTTGAAAAAGTGGATGTCAAGTCTAGGAAGTGATGATTCAAGTCTTCTCACAAATAACTTTACAAATTTTATCTTCACCCCTTTTGAATCTATTTGCATTTTTTGTTGGTTATATTGATAGAATAGATGAAGAACAAGATGAACATACAATAACAACTCCAAGAACACCAATAACAACAACAATGCTCCACTTCAAGTCTACAACAACATCACCATTCGGCCAATCTTGCAAGTTCACAATAACAATGTCATCTTTTAAGCTCAAACTTTAGATTTAGACACTTGTATGTTAGTGGGGAAGAAACCAACACTTGAAACACTATAAACAAACAAACTGACTACCAAATCTAGACACACAAACACCAATCTAGGCCAAGACAACAACACAACACAAATTTCTTGACCAAGAACAAGATGGACAATTTTTATTTTTTTTTGGAATTTTCAGATTTCAACAATTTTTTTTTCTTAGCAAGAAAGCCCAAGATTGGTATAATAAGAACAAAACCAAAGATGGATTTGATACCAAATGATACAAGATCAAACACAAACAAGAAAATCAAGAGATCTACAAGACAATAACACTAAAGAATCAACGACCCCACTCGACTTTTCTATGTTTTTAAGACAACAACCACAATATTCAACAAGATAGATAGAGAACACAAGATTACAATGACTATAGTGAATCGAAAGAGCCCCACACGGCTTCACTATATCAACACATAAACAACAAGATTACAACAACAAGAAAGTTACGGGTACATTAACAATAAAAAAGGAACCAACAGATACATCAAGATATAAGATAAATAGTTAGACCAAATGAAGGGACAATCTTAAGAACCAAAGAATTGTTACACTCTTGTACCCTTAACACTACCCACGATACAAACCTAACTCTTGACACAAGAGCGCCTTTACCTCCTCTAAACACCAACGTTTCAAGCCAATATGCAAACACAAGTGAATCTTCACTTGTCTAGCCCTATTTTTGGTTGGGGCTTCTAAAGAGAGAGGCTAAAATATTTCAATGTTTCAAGTCTTGACAATGATCAACCAAGTCAAAAAAAACCCTAAGTTGGTCTATTTATATAACAACACAAAATAAGACATAAATGACAAAAGTGTCCTTTTAATTAAAATGCTCCAATGGGATGCCCATGGAGTGCATACATAGGGCGATTTTGGACTTCATTAACACTTAAGTTCAGGCCTTCTCTCGGTTGTCTTTAACATGCTTAAAATATGTCCATCTACGAGGTCGTACTCATATCATGTTCTTAGTACTCATATAAACTGTTTTGTAGGTTTGAGTGTGATGCATTTTAAGTAGCAGTAATCATTGAGAAGCTACCACCTATGTGGAAAGACTTCAAAAACTACTTGAAGCACAAACGCAAGGAGATGACTGTCGAAGATCTTATTATCAAACTGCGTATTGAAGAGGATAATAAAGCTACCGAGAAAAGGTCAAAAGGGAATTCTGCAATTAATAGAGCACATATTGTAGAAGATGACCAAAATAATTCTAAGAAAAGGAAGAAAGTTGAACATGGAAACAATCAACCCAAGAAGAAATTCAAGGAAAAGTGCTTCAACTGTGGTAAGATTGGCCACAAGTCCACGGATTGTCGTTTTCCTAAGAAAGGCAAGAAAAGGGACCAAGCAAATTTGATTGAGTCCAATAAAGATTATGATGATCTGTGTGCTATGTTTTTAAAATCCAAATTAGTGGGGAATCCTTGCAAATGGTGGATGGATTCTAGTTCCACCCGCCATGTTTGTTCCAACAAAGAGTTATTTTTGTCGTTTTCTCCGGATCAAGTAGAAGAAATGATCTACATGGCTAACTCCGCTACTACAAAAGTAAAAGGAACTAGAAAGGTGTGATTGAAGATGACTTCCGGCAAAGTGTTGACACTTAACAATGTCTTGTATTTTTCGGAGTTAAGGAAGAATTTGATTTCAGTTTTGCTTCTAGAAAAGAATGGATTCCAATGTGTTTTTGTTTTCGAAAAAATTATACTTAGTAAAGGAGAAGTGTATGTAGGAAAAGGTTACCTCAATGAGGGACTATTCAAAATGAATGTAATGAATTTTGAAATCAATAAAAGTTTAATTTCTTCTTACTTGCTTGAGTCTTATGATTTGTGGCATGAAAGTTTAGGCCATGTTAATTACAAAACATTACGAAAACTAATTAACGTAGAAGTTTTGCCAAAATTTGAGTGCAATAAATCAAAGTGTCAAACGTGTGTAGAATCAAAGTATGCAAAGCATCCTTATAAGTCTGTTGAAAGGAATTCCAATCCCTTAGACTTAATACACGCTGACATTTGTGATATGAAGTCACACCATCACGTGGTGGGAAAAAGTATTTCATAACTTTTATTGACGATTGCACTATATATTGTTCTTTCTACTTGCTAAATAGTAAGGATGAAGCAATACATGCGTTTAGACAATACAAAACTGAAGTTGAAAATCAGTTAGAGAAAAAGATCAAAATGATAAGAAGTGATAGAGACGGAGAATATGAATCTCCCTTCGCCAAAGTATGTGTAGAGAATGGAATTATCCATCAAACTACAGCCACGTATTCACCTCAATCTAATGGAATTGCGAAAAGAAAAAACCAAACTTTGAAGAAAATGATGAATGTCTTACTTATAAGTTCAGGTTTACCGCAAAACTTGTGGGGGGAGGCTATCCTTACAACCAACCGTATACTCAATAGAGTTACCTATAGTAAGACACAATCAATTCCTTATGGAAAATAGAAAGGAAAGAAACCCAACTTAAAATATTTCAAAGTATGGGGGTGTCTAGCAAAGGTCCAAGTACCTATGCCTAAAAGAGTTAAGATAGGACCTAAGACGGTGGACTATGTGTTCATAGAATATGTTAAAAGTAGTAAAGCATGTCGATTTTTGGTTCATAAATCCGAACATCCGGATATTAATAAAAATATGATAATTGAATCAGATAATGTTGAATTCTTTAAAAAGAGTTATCCATATAAAACTAGACATGAACAATCTAGTGGAGCGTCTAAATGACCTCAAGATGAACCAAGTGAGAATGTACATAATGAAGAAAATCCAAGACGTAGTACACGTCAAAGAACGTCAACTTCGTTTGGTTTGAATTTTGTAACATTTCTCTTAGAAAATGAGCCTCAAATATTTAAAGAAGCGATGTCTTCATCAGACCCATCCTTTTGGAAAGAGGCAGTCAATAGTGAGATTGATTCAATCTTAAGCAACCATACTTGGGAATTGGTTGATTTTCCTTCAGGAAATAAACCTTTAGGTTCTAAATAAATCTTCAAAAGGAAAATAAAAGTGGATGGTACCATTGACAAATACAAGGCAAGACTTGTAGTAAAAGGCTTCAAACAAAAAGAAGGCCTTGATTACTTTGATACATACTCGTCGGTAACAAGGATAACGTTGATTCGAATGTTAATTTCCTTAGCGGTGGTATATGGTCATGAAATCCATCAAATGGATATGAAAACCACTTTTCTAAATGGAGAATTAGAGGAAGAAATTTACATGGAACAACTTGGGGGTTTAGTGGTTCTAGAAAAAGAAAATAAAGTGTGTAAATTTGTTAAGTCACTTTATGGACTAAAACAAGCACCTAAGAAATGACATGCAAAGTTTGACCAAACCATGTTGGCAAACAGATTCAAGATAAATAAATGTGATAAATATATTTATATTAAAGACACTCCAAATCACCAAGTCATTGTGTGTTTATATATGGATGATATGTTGATCATCAGTAGAGACATTTAAGATATAAATGCAATGAAATGAATGCTCAGAGCAAGTATGATATGAAAGACCTTGGAGCTGCAGATGTGATCTTAGGAATAAGAATCCCTAGAACTGCACAAGGGTTGGCATTGTCACAGTCTCATTATATCAAAAATATACATGACAAATTCAAGTATATAGAATTCGGTATTGCCAAGACTCCATTGGATGTGAGCTTTGCACTTCGAAAGAATGAAGGTGAAAGTGACTCACAATTAGAGTATGCAAGAGTATTGAGATGTTTACTGTATATAATGAACTATACATGACCATACATAGCATGCACTATTAGTAAATTGAGTCGGTACACGAGTAATCCCAACAAAACTCATTGGATGGCAATGAAAAAAGTTTTGGGGTATCTTAAATACACTCAAGACTATACCTTGCATTATAATAAATATCCCGCAGTACTCGAAGAATATAGTGATGAAAATTAGATCACCAAATCGAACGAACTAAAATCCACAAGTGGATATGTATTTACTATCGGTAGAGGAACAGTCACTTGAAAATCACCCAAATAGACTTGTATTGCTCGCTCTACAATGAAATTTGAATTTATTGCATTGGATAAAGCCGGTGAAGAAGCAGAATGACTCCAGAATTTCTTGAAAGATATTCTTTATTGGCCTAAACCAGTGGCACTAGTATGTATACACTGTGATAGCCAAACGACAATAGGTAGGACAGGAAGCATGATATACAATGGTAAATCTCGTCACATACAATGAAGACGTAATACCATTAGGGAACTTCTCTATAGTGGAATTATCACTATTGACTATGTAAAGTCAAAAAATAATGTGTCGGATCCACTTACAAAAGGCCTATCTAGAGAAAAAGTAGAAAGGATATCCAAGAGAATGGGTTTAAGGCCTAGGACAAGTCAGCATGGCGATAACTCTACCTAGCAGACTGGAGATCCCAAGAGCTAGATGATGTAGACAATGTTTAGTAAACAAGGATAAGACTTAAGATGAAAAGTCTTTTAATGATTATCTAAAAATGACATATTTGACCAAATAGTTTAATCTATAGGATTGAATGTTTGGAAATCATCTATCTGAGGATGAAGTGGAAGCCGCTTCAAGGAGAATGTTAGTAAAAATCTGCTCTCTAAGCTCTCATGAAACCAGGATGTGTTCATGGCTGAAAAGAACAAAACCATGAGAACCATAAATGGTAAAAGACTGGTTGTGTGACATGTGTTGTCTAGGTGTACATTAAAGATCGACGGTTCAAATATATCAAATCTACCGATTGACCGAGTGCATCCGATGTATGTTCACTACGGAAAGTTCAAAGGGAAACCCACTTATCCAGATGCAATCAGTCTTTGCTTGATGATCACATACTTGTCCATAAAATTTTACGAAAAATAGTCATTCCCCATTCATGTAGGGGATTGTTGGGTTCAAAGTATAGATAAAGTGTGAATGAAAATGAAGGAAAACAAGTGGAAGGAAAAATAGAGAAGAAAACACTAAAATGAAAAGTGTACTCTAAAATGAAAAGTCTACTATTTCTCCCACATTGGTGGGAAAATGTGACTTTCAAGTGTTTATATTAACAAACTCTCATTCCACTTGGTAAGTGAGGCAAGAGATAAGTGATGCCTCGCGCCGTCGTCATCGTCGCTCGCTCAGATTTGGATTTGGATTTGGATTTGTCAAATGATCGATCGATGAGATCTATCTTTTTGGATAAAATTTATTTGACAGAAATTTAATCCAAAGGAAAAATAAAAATGCAGTAAAAATTTTTTGTGTTTTGATCCTTTAGTTATATGCATGCATGCAGTGTTTCGAACTAATGCTTCAGAAAATGCACTGTTTCGAACTGATGCTTCAGAAGGATGTATTGGTTTCGAACTAATGCTTCGGAAGGATGTAATCCTTCAATGAAATGACACACTAATTCATGAAATGGTTTGCCTGTTCAGAAAAGATGCAATCTTTAGACGAATATACATGATTTTTCAGGAAAGGTCACACCTTTTAAGTGAACCATTGCCACTTTTCAGAAGAGGCATATGAAGGCTATATAAACCTCCTTTCATCCACAGGTTTAGAAACGAATTTTCTGAAATACAAACTCTCTTCTTGTCTTCAAAAATATTTTGTGTGATCAATCAAACTGTTGAGTGAGTTCGTGAATCTAACAATTTGAGGTACCGCTATTGTTCGGATTGAAGGTCATTTTATCATGGGAGGAAGATTCCATAACCTCGGGTACAGTAAGGTGAATTATTCCTTAAGGACACTCCGTGAAGTCGGGGACTTGGCCTTAAAATTCTATTTCATCTCTTTTCTAAAAATTAACACACTTCTTAGATAGATTATTCATAATCTATACAATTATGATCGTGCAGTAAATGGTAGGCTCTGGATTATCTGAGACCCCAATTGGTATAAGATTATATTAATTAAGTCTGGTTCTCAATTCATCTACTGTAAAATTCTAGATAACTCTGACAGCCTAGATTGTTTTATTACAGTTGTGTATGGTTTCAACACCATGAAACAAAGTAAAGACATATGGACGACCATTAAGTTTTGGCTAATGGTATCTCTAAACCTTGGCTTGATTGTGGTGATTTAAATGCACTGCTTTACCCTACAAATAGACAAAGAGGAAATCTTGTGACTGTTTTTGAACACGAGATTTCATCCACTGTCTTTTACTCAGTGAACTTTCTTGGACTGGAGAATACTACACCTAAAGTAACAAGCAACATGGGGATCAAAGCATTTGTAGCAAATTAGAAAGGGCTCTTGGCAACTATGAATGAATGATGCAGCTTGGCCAAGAAAAAATTGAATATGGGCTCCCTCACATATACCATGCCCCTATGACCTTATCAGTACCTATTAGAAATGAAACTAGAAAGTTTCCATTCAGATATTTTGATATTTGGATTGATCAATTCCTTTCTATAAAAAGATAAAGCTTGGAACTCACCCTTACAAGGTAACAAGTTGTTGAACAATTGGAAAAAGTTGATGAAGCTTAAGCCCCTTTTAAAGCAGCTTTATGTACTGGACTATAAAAGAGTAATCGAGAAGCTTGTCCAGATAGTTGGCAAATATTCAACAAGTTATTCAAAGTCTTTGTATTGATAGCTTCTTAGATCAAGAAGTAATTGCACTTCAAAATCTTGAAAGATGGCCTATGATTAAAGAAAACATCGGCAAGCAAAAGTCTAGAGCCACATGGATCAAACTTGGGGATACTAATTCAAAATACTTTGCTACAGTGGTTAATTAAGACATGGCTCACAAAAAATAAATTGATGAAATTGCTCTCAGTAGAGCAAAGTTAACTAATCTTGAGCTATCAATCAAGAGTTTGTGATGTTTTACCAGGGGCAAACGGGTACTGCAGCTACTTTTTCACCAACAATGAGCAAAGACATTATGCAACTTGGGCCTAAGTTGTCTCAAGTTTAGAAAGTAAAGTTGTGTAAGGTTATTACTGATAGAGAAATTCTGACTGGGTTGAAGGCAATTGGTAATGAAAAATCTCTAGGAATTAATGGTTTTAATGTCACTTTCTTTAAGTATTCTAGATCTATTATAAAAGAAGATATCATTACTGTTGTGCAAGAGTTTTTCAGATTTTGTAAATTGCCAAGTTAATTATACAACTCCTACTTGGCAGTGTAGTTCAAGAAGGTTTCATCCCTGGAAGAAAAATATCTGATAACATCATCATGGCACAAGAACTGGTCAAAGGCTATATTCGAAAACATTTGTTTTCCAGATGCATGATCAAGATAAATCTCCAAAAGGCTTATGACTCTATGGAGTGGTCCTTTCTTAAACAAGTTATGGATGAGCTTGGTTTTCCTACGCAATTCTCAACTTGAATCATGGAATGTGTTAAAACAATTAGTTATACCGTAATGGTTAATAGGGAATCTTTGAAGCATTTTTAGTGCTACAAAAAGGCTCAGACAAGGGAATCATATCTCCTTTTCTTATTTGTTATTAGCCCGAATACCTGAGTAGAGCCCTGCATCAACTTAAGGAAGTCAAAGAGCTCACATATCATCCCAGATGTTCTAAGTTAAATATCACCCATCTCAGCTTTTGATTTGCCAAGGGTGATGTGCAATCTGTTATTGCAATCAATAGAGCTTTCCTCTTATTCCCTAAAGCTAATGGACTTCAACCTAATCTGGGAAAGATTTCAATTTTTTTTACAGAGTGGATCAGGTGAAAAGGTAGAGAATCATTCATTAGTTAGGTTATACTTAAGGTGAGCCACCTTACAAGTATCTGGGTTTTCCATTATCAACTAAGAAGCTTTCCCTAGTTCAGTGGCAACCTCTGATTGATAAAATAATTTTTAGGATCTCTTCACGGACAGAAAAAACATTCTTATGCTTGGAGGGTGCAGGTGATTCAAGTTGTTTTATTTGCTATGCAGCTTACTGGTCTCGGTTGTTTACTATCTCTTCAAAAGTATTGAAGATTATAGATGAATTATGGATGGGGTGTCAGTTAGAAGGGTTCTACCAATGTCAATCAAGCAGTATTCTTCTTTCCTTAAGGAGTTACTGTAGGAGCTATTTGTGGTTAGAAGCAAATGTCATAACAAAATAAATACTTGTAGCTTGAGACGAGTTGTGCATGCCAATGGCAGAAGGGGGACTCAACTTGATCAACATCAAATACTGAAATCAGACAGTTATTGCTATAAGCTATTGAATTATGGCTCATAAGAAGGACAAGATGAGGATTGGGTGGATACATACATACTACATTAAGGAGAATCAAGCTAATACTTATCTTATACCACAACCACCCTATTGGATGATAAAGTAAGCATTACAGGCTACATTCATTGGTGATCATGTTCAGATGACTGGAAAAAGTAAGAAGAGTATGATTAAATGCATTTACAATGTAGTATTGGCAACTAGTGCCAGTATGAATGATGCTAGACCTAAGGCACAGTTTACAATGTGATTACACCATCATGGAAGGATGTTGAATGCTGACACGTTGATCAAGTGGACATTAATGTTAGTCCTATATGCTCATTATGTTGTAGCTTGCCTAAAATAAGGATCATCTATTCTTGCATTGTGATTATACAAGACAGTTATGGAATCAGATCCTTATCCGGGAAAGGAGACAAGCAATGCAAGCAAATACTTGGAATGATTATGTGACATGGACAGCTAAGAATGTCAAAGGGAAAACTCAAACTGCCATATTGTTTAGAATATTGATCGTAGAGTATGCTCATGCAATTTGAATGGAAAGGAACCAACGAGTATTTGAACAGAAACAAAGGCCCTATAAAAACTTGACTAGAGACGTTGGGCTAGACCTTAGGGAGCTCATTAAGTCTTATCTATTGTAGTACTCAGCCTTAAGCTCTAGGTGTTGAATTGATAGCTAGCTGATGTTGTGACTAAGCTATGGTGTTGTACTTGACACATTAGCTATTAATAAAAATCAAGTTAATTACCTCGAAAAAAATTGTTGCAGATCTTACAGAAATTAATTATAGACAAAAATTATAAGAAAATATTAAAAGATTGAGACGTGTCAAAGAAACTTTCCTTAAAAATATTTCACTCGTGTATACTTCAATAGTTAACTCTCTCTTATAGTATATAAAATTAAAAGCACAAAAACTAATAAAAATTAATTAAAAACAAAATTCAGCACAATTAAAAAAAAAAGTATATATAGGCTGATCACTCAAATGATTGTATGCTAAACTAAATAACAAAAGCAACGTCCAATATGATCATTCAAACATATTTATAATCATATTTATTGTTGATGATTAGTCTTAATGTTAAAAACGGTTTAATTTTGATCATTAAAATAATGGATGAAAATCATTTTTTCTCCTCAACTTTGTCTTAAAAATCAAACTCTCCCTCAATTTTGAACAATAGCCATATTTCCTCCTTTACCCTAAGTGAATTTTTAAAATGCCTATTGTACCTTCTCATCATCAACTTTTTTTACTTCTTTAAAATCATCATATTTTCATATTTTAAAAATTCATATAATAATTTTTTTCATAAAAACATGAACACTATCTTCTGGACAAAAAAACTGAGAAATACTAATTAAGTATATAAGCTAATGATGATATATAATGAAGTAAATTAACATAATAAGGAAACTAGTTTTATTAATAATAATCAAAACACTAATTTTCATTTTACAAGTGAAAATAATAAGTAATATTCACTTTATAAACATATTTCATTGCAGAAAATTTAAAATAATGAACAAAAATAAGGTCGAATTTGTAAAGACTATATTTATTTAGATAAATTATAATTTATATAATATTCTATTAATGGCAATCACATCTTATTTATTTATATTATAGTTTCTTGAGAAAATTGAAGAATAAGTGTCTTTTAAGTCTTGAATGAAGGATTGGTGCATTGACCAATAGATAGGGTCAAACATTATTAGGAAACTTGATCAAGTTAATTGTGGACTTGATTAATATCTTCAAAACTTTCTAATCTTTTCAAAAATACAAATCAACCCAACCCACACCCTCTTCAATCCAAATCAGCCACTCTCTCCTCTCTCTCGACAGCTTCTCTCAACTCTCTTCCAACCAACAGTTTTGCAAAATTTCTCCCTTCAACCCCCGATGACAAATAGTTGGGCTTCGAGTTCCTCTCTTCAATTCAATCAACCTGTCTCTCATCCCTCTCTTGACAACTTCTCTTAACTCTCTCCCAACCTACTGTTCTACAAATTTCTTATTTCAATCCTCGGCGACTTCAACATTCGACTACAAATAGTTGGAATTCCAGTTCCTTTTCGACTTCAATCGACGTGACAGCCTTGCTCTCCGACCACAACAGCTTCGAATTCTTCACTGGTCCTTTTCTTCTTTCACAGGTAAAAATTTATGGCTTTTTTAGTTTTGAAGAAACCGAGGAACTTGAGTCAACTTCTCTTATAGTATTGGTTAATAATTTTAATATTTGTTGCACTAATTTGAAATGCGGTCAGAATAAAACCCTAATTTCTGATATTTCTTCTCTTCTCTTCTCTTTTCGAAGTGAATTATGATATTTTGTTGTTTGTTACATTTTTTTAAAGTTTGATTTTTATTGTTTGTGTTTATAAAAACAAAAGAACAATTTGGTTTGATTTGTTCTGTTCTTGTTCTTGGTAAAAATGGTGAAATTACTATTTTTTATTTAACAAAATTGTGCTACTGTTTCCTCTGATAGATTACCATCTGGTGCAATGTATTAACCATCTGATGCAACAAATTCATCATATGATATAACAGATCAACAATCTGATGTAACAGATTAATAATCTGATGCAACAGCTTTACCATATGTTGCAATCGATTAAGCTTCGAATAAAAAATCTAATGCAACTAATTAACCATCTGGTGCAATGGAAGAACCATCAGATTAATGATCTGATGCAATAGATGAACCTCTTGTTGGATGAAATCCTACCAACTCTTCCTACAGGAAAAGTCCAAGACTTTATTTTTCCAACTGATCATTCATCTGCTGCGATAAACGACCCTATGTTGGAAGAAATCTAAATAATATTGATCGTTGATAACTATTCCAACAGATCACTCATATGCTACAACAGATATGTGACCTGTTGCACAGACCATTCATCTTTCTCAACAGATGAGTTATATATTTTGTATTGTCGCAATAGATTACTCAGCCGTTGCTACGAATTATTTAACTATTCTAACAGATCACTCATATATTGCAACAAATGATGTCACAACAGTTGTGTGATCTATTGAACAGACCATTTATCTATCTTAAAAGATAAGTGGTATGTTTTGTATTGTTGCAACAAATTACTCATCCGCTGCAACAGTTTAGTTATATGCTGCAGCAGATATACTACTTGGTGCAACAGATCGGTGATCTGCTGCAACTATTATTTTACTATTTTGCTTGTTTGATTTACTTTTATCCTTTTTTAACGATGCATTAATCAACAATAATATATTATTTTTAGTTCCTATTAATTTTAGATAATATGGTTCCCAAAAGAACTGAAACCAAATCAAGTCCAAGTAAATGAACAAGTGAAGCAGCTAGGCTACATCCACCACTCTATGAGCTAACTTTACAAGCGTTATCTCAATCGGGAGCAGAATATGATGAACACGAGGAGGAGAAATGTTTCAAAAGAGATGATGCAGATGCTAATAGCCCTTCCATCGAAGAGTTGGTCAAAGCTTTCAGCATTGATCGTTATCCTGTGAGAATGCAGTACGATGGTGCCGCAGATTTAATGGGTGATTTCGTGGTTACAGCCATGGGAAAATCTTTCGGCGCCTACAGAAAAATACTTTGAGAACAAAAATTGGATGCTTACTTCAGGGACAGCTACTTTAGGAAATATCTTGATTTGTCGGAGGACAACAATGCTTGTTTCCAAATAAAAATGGTATATGAACTTCTCAAGCGTAGGTTTATGTATGAAAACAAAGATAAGATGGATGAGGTGTGGATAAATTACTGTGACATGCTTGTTTGTTTTGGTTGGAAGGAGTTTGCCATAGTTACTGGACTAAAATGTTATCCTTCTTCTCAAGTTATACCTATTCTAACCCAAAAAAAGCACCCCGCACACCCCAAAAAAGCAAAGGCAAGTCGTGTGATCGTGATGACCTAGTGTCTATTGTTGGTCCAAGCTTCAAAAATAAAAATTTGATAGAAGCGTTGAAAGGTAAAGGACTTTCAAAGAAGCACAAGCAGTCATTGTGCTTGGTTTGGTTTGTATATAATATTCTTTGGGCGAGAGACGTTAACAACAACATAATCCTTGGTTTAATAAAGCTCTTCAAGGATCTTGAGGCATTTAACAGCTATCCATGAGGGTACGAAAGCTTTAAAATGACTGTCAAATATTTGTTGATTCCGTTAGCACCAAAGACAGTCAACTTATATGGCTTCCCAGGGCTTTCATGGTAAATGTTTATTTCTTATATTATGATATCATTCATTTTTTTCGCTCAATAATGGTTTTAATTTATTGGCGTTATTTTATAGGCTTGGGCATTTGAAGTCATTCCTTATTTGAGACAACAAATGAACTACCAGGAAGGAGTTTTTTGTCCAAGAATCTTGAGATGGTTGTCGGCCAAAACTCATAAAAATGCAAAATTTTTTGATCTCTTCAACCCCCCGAAGGATGCAGTAAGTATAATTATAATTAATTTTTCTTTTAATTAATGTTTTTTTTGAATGATCTAATCATCATTCTAATATATGTAATAATTTATGTTAGAATGTGCATCCGTCGCTAGTTTCTACCAATCGAGAGTTGAAGATGCCATTTTTTCTTACTTTACGGTCTGTGCAAATTTTATCGGACCATAAGTTCATCGACAGAATAAAAATGAAATTATTTAGAGCAACAACCATTACAAGAAAAATAATTTTGGAGGGTGGGCTTGTTGTTATTGATGGAGCTATTGGTGGTGGTAGTGGTGCTGCTGTTGGTGCTAATGATGCTCTTCTTACAGTATTTAAAGCAAACCATTATGAGTATGATCATACTGGTTATACAGATTTTGCCTCTCCTAGTGAATGTTCTGCATGCAAATATCAAGACTGCAGGGCGAAACATGATGTAGTGATTAATGCTATTAATGCATTAACTGCCTCTATAAAAGAATTGACATCTAAGAGGGGTCTCATTCCATCAAAAAGGATTTTATTTTCATCCACTCAATTAAATATTAGGGCTAAGAGGAGAAGGAGAGTGATTTCCAGGGCATTATCAGGCATCTAAAAAAGCAAAATTACAACTCCTCTGTCTGCGTGTTGCACTGAGAAACGTACAATGTCCAAAGGAGAGCAGCACGAGCTGAAGAAGGTAAATATATTATGTATTCCAACTGACAAAACAAACAGACACATATCTGTTTCAACAGATGACGCATCTGCTGAAAATTATCAAACAAATATATACATCTGTTGCAACAGTTGACTAACCTGTTGCACCAGATACTTTATCTAGGGTGCAAAATATGTCTCATCTATTTTAGCAAATCAAACAGCTCTTCGTACAACTTTTATTTATACTAACAGACGACTATCTGCTATAACAGATGATTCATATGTTGCAACGGATGGTTCATCCGTTGGAAATTATCACACAGGGTCTTCCTCATGTAGAAATTTGTTCCAACAGTTGATTTATTATTGCAATAAAAATATAATATGTTTGGGATAATTTAAAATGGGAGGAAGACCTATTTGATTTGCTAGAAGAGATGAGTTATATTTTTCCATTTTGTTGTATCTCCGTGATTAGCATTGACCGATTCTGGCTTTCCAAGTGGATGTAGAAGAAGCAACTACTGAACAACATTGACAATAGAACAGAAAGTGTAGAAACCGTACGCAAGCGACAATGAAGATCCACGATGAGCAAAGTCGAATTTCATTGCACTGGATGAAAAACAACTTGTCCATATTGAGTAGATCTTTATAGCTTGAGCCTGTCAAAGCAATCCTTGGTAGTATAGTTAAATTGTTGTTGATGTATTTGTTGAGATCTGTACCCATAACAATTTTTTTACATTTTATTTATTCGTTGAATTATTTCAGCTAATTTATGAAGGCTTCAATTTTTTTTATTTTATCTACGAATTTTATTTATTCCTTAGATTTGAACTTATTAATTGAAAAGAATACTAGATTCAAATATTGCAAAAGATAATATATCTGTTGAAACAGACGACACATCTATTAGAAAATTCAAACAGATTTAGACATATATTGCAACAGGTAGGTGATCTATTGGAATTTATCAAACAGGTCTTCCCACTATTACAACAGACGGACTTTAGATAAAAATATCAAGATAATGCAACAGATGGCACATCTATTAGGAAAAAAAACAGATTTAGACATATATTGCAACAGATGGACTTTATCTGTTGCAACAGACGACACATCTATTGGAATAATTGAACAAATTTATACATATATTGCAACAGGTAGGTTATCTGTTGGAATTTATCAAACATGTCTTCCCACTGTTGCAACAGATGGAATTTAGATAAAAAAATCAAGATAATGCAACAGACGACCAACCTATTGCAACAGATAAACTATATGTCAGAACAGGTAGGATAACTGTTACAACAGATGGAGAATCTGTTGCATTATAAAAATTCAACTTTTGTTGGACATAAAAAATTGCCACAACGTTTAAAAAGGTTAAAGTGAATTGAAATAAAAAAGGCGCAACCCATCGACGGTGTTCAGTTCAAACACCTAAAATAAAATAGGCATCAAGTAGACATGTTCATTTTAAAGGCGTAAAATAAAATAGGCATCAAATGTGTTAGTGTCAGTCCTGGCACATTTTGCTGACTTGCCGTCACTTGGGCCCAAACGGTCATTTTTCCCCCATTGTCTTATATATTCATCTTTCTTCTAAAATTTAACCCTAAATATCCAAATCTTCTTCTTCATCGCCATCTTCTTTTATCTATCCAAATTCTTCAAATTATTACTTTCATTTTTTCCAACTGAACTTGACAATGTCGAGCGCATCTTCCACTGTTTTTTGTGATAAAGATTTTCGATATTGTAAGTGTTGTCATGTCATGAAGCTCTATTAAAGACTTCTTGGACTCAACAAAATCCGGGTCGTAGGTTTTTTACTTGTAAGATTTCAAAGGTAATATTTTTTGATTTAATTAATTGATTAATTATTGACTTGTAATTATTTTGTAATTGTGTTCTCTTTTTTTATAGAAATTGGGTGGATGCGATTACTTTGATTGGTATGAAGAACGACACCCTTCACAAGCAAATCGTGTAATTTGGGGTTTGTTGAACAAAGTCAAGGCTTCTGAAGAGAAACAAAATTGAGCAAGAAAATACTACATTATTGCCGTTATTGCTACTGGTTTGGTGTTGTTGGGCACATGGATATTGAAGCCTAATTACTGAAATTTTCATGGTGGTGTGTGTATTTGCTACTGGTTTGTTGTCGACGAGCACATGAATATTCAAGCATGACTATTGGAAAATATCAAAAAGTTTTAGGCATAAGTTGTAAAATTTAGGCCATCTGTGGAAATTATCAAACAGGTCTTCCCATTGTTGCAACAGATAAGACTTAGATTATTAGATTATTCATAGAAATTATCAAACAGGTCTTCCCACTGTTGCAACAGATTAGACTTAGATTATTAGATTATTAGATTATTCAAATAGGTCTTCCCACTGTTGCAACAGATTGACAATCTAATCTATTGCATTATAAAAAACTCAACTTTCATCAGAAAAAAATTATTGCCACTACATGTACATGTAATAAAGTGAGGGGTGACTTGAAATTAAAAATTTCTATTTCACAGGCTCTTCTATATACACAGGCTTCAAGCGTCCAGTTAGTACCCCATAAGCCCAGACCTCTTGCAGGTTTGCCACAGCATTGTCGCACAGAAAATTCGTTGGCTCGGCTATTTCTATGCCGGTTAGCAAATATTCGATGTGTGCAAAAGCGTGCGAGCCGCTCGCTTTAGCGGCATCATCTTTTGGAAGGATCATTCCCCTGTTTCAACCTTTAAAATCCCATGATTTCTTCATCAACACTTTCTTTGGCAAATGATTCATCAGTTTACTCTCCCTTAACAAGATGGGCAACAGCACCATCAGTGGCTCCACGAAGAGAAAAAGATCAAAATCATCGATGAGAGGTACATTGGAGTCATAAACATTGATCTTTCCCTCCTCGAGTAGTATCTCAATAGCCCGATAATGCATGTCGTTCACGCTAATAACTGCAAGAATCCTTTTTGCCTCAGTCCAACTCTTGCCGTATGGATTTGGCCTATCCCCTCTAACATATCTTAACATTTCTTCTTCATCCAAGACCAACGTAGGAACTAGGAAATCAAGTCCCATGCCAAGGGCTGACACCTCTTCATTTAGTTGATCGTACCTATCTTTGAGCTTCTTGCAGAAGTCGAGATCCATTATCCTATCAACAACGTCATAAGCTTCCCGGTACATTAATTACTTTTTCCTCATGAGATAGAGAATTATGTCAACATGCTGTGAGATAAGAAGTCAATTCTTAAAGAAGTTAATTTTTAAATAGGTTAGTAATTGTAAAGATGCAACGGATGGACCATCTGTTGCATAGGGTTCTCTGAATCAATAATCCAATGCAACTTATGCAACAGATGGATAATAAGTTGCAACAGAACCACAACCAGTTGCACCAGTATACCCAGCTGTTGCAACAGATATGAAATCTGTTGCGTAGCTTCTTCTTTATGGGGTAGATTAGAAGGGATAGGTTAGGAAAAGTAAACTTGCATTGTCCTCGTACGGCATATGTATATCAGTCATAGTCTGGAAGTCTTAGGGGGAAAAGGGAGGCCTGGGGTAATCTGGTGCGCTTGGCTTGGGTTTCTTGGCCTGTTGCAGATCCCTCTTCTCTTCGGCACCAAGTTTCGTGTATATGTCCACCTTCTTGACTGGCACCTAAACTTCAACAGCTTTTGGAGAGGGAGGAATTACAATTTTTTTTATTTCCGAGCGGAGAGTACGTCTCTAATTGTTCTTTTCTTTCTCCTAACCAACGCTGTAGAAGTGTGTGGCTCCCTCACCTTCTTGGATGGTATGAAATACCTCTTGGATTTTAATTCCTCGATAGCTTTAAAGATAGCCTCTACTTTTTCAAAGAGTTTATCCTGTCTATCCTTGCACTCATCGCATTCACAACGAGAACACGAGGGTGAAGAGGGGTGAGAGGGACCTATGTAAGGGTGAAAAGGGGTGTTTTTAAATATATTAATTCTTTGGTAGCAGCATCAGTATGCCTTCCACCAACACCAATAACTCCACCAGAAGAAGCACCCGGATCTGCCTTAGTAAAAGGTTGGTCATGAAGAGCCTCAACATTAGGCTGACCTTGCCTAACTGCTCTTCTTATGGTTATTGCTCCAGCCACTTCCTTCTTTATTAACTCCACCGTTGGGTCTACAAAAGTATCAACATAACCAAGAGTAGTATAAGAAGTCATCGCCGACTCCTCCTCAGTAGGCACGATACATGGATGCACAACCTATAAAAAAGAAAAAAAAAGACAGATGCATTTAAATCATATAATATAATAATTTTCACAGTTGGGCTACATTTTTTTTAAAAAAAGACCTATCTATTACATAGTTTGCAGTATATGGTTAAAATTCGCTTGAGTCTAGTTCAGAGAAACAGAGCAACCCATGGATAATCTGATGCAAAATATCAATGATCTGTTGCAATAGCTGCATAAGATGGGTAATCTGTTATACAACAGATAATATGTACATCACAACAGATGAATGATATGTTATCAGATTAAACATCTATTGCATAATTTGCAATAGATGGTTAATCTTTTAGGAGTCGAGTTCAGAGAACCAAAGCCACAGATGGGTAATCTAATGCAAGATATACCCCATCACAACAGATGTCCCATCTGGTGCATCAGATATAATATCTCATGCACCAGATATAACATCTGTTCAATAGCTTTCTTATCTTTGAGTAGAATTATTTTACTTGAAGAAGACGTACTGCATCATCCGGAGGGTTAAAGAGATCAGCCTCCTTAATATTGGTGTTGCTTTTTGCAGCCAACCACCTAAACATTCTTGGATGAGTAACCTCATCCGGGTAATCCATTAACTACTTTCGGAGGGGAGGAATGGTTTCAAATGCCCAAGCCTAAAAAGTGTAAACAGGAAGCAAGCAAAAAAAAAAATCATAATAACTATATTCAATATAAATTAATGGATGAGTAAAATTAGTGATTAATTTTACCATGAAAGCCCAAGGAAAGCCGTATAATGTGGTCCTGTTTATGTTTATGACTCTCCAATTCTTCCTCTTTCTCACTTTTATTTTCTTCATCACCATCTACGGACCCTTGTCCACCTCCCTTAGCATTGTTTCATATCTCTCCTCATCTTTACTTTTCCCTGACTAAGATTGTTCAAGAAGCTCCTTCGAATCCCTCTGTACTGTAGCCTTTTTTTTGAGTGGTCAGACGTTGATCTACTTTCACTTTTTTTGTTTTGGGAGACATGTTTTACCTACAGAAAAAGAAAAATAAAATTTATATTACAGTTGATGTATGCATAGATTTTAAAAAATATATTACAAACATCACGAATACCGACACACCAACAGCCACCACCACCACAAACACCACCAACTAATGCCAACAAACAAATAAACACCACGAATACGAACACCACCACAAACACCACCAACCAATGCTACCACCTGTGCCACCACGACGACCACAAACACCACCACCACCAACACCATCCAACTATACCACGACAGTCAACGGAACACCATAATGAAAATTAGGGATTTCTCGAGTTCTTCCTACGATTTTACCATCAAAACTCAAAATTGTAAACCCATTCTAAAAGATAATACAATTAAAAGTTTTATTTTTCATTATTGACTTAAAAGCCCTTATTTTTTAGAAAAAAGTAAATAAATATAGAGCTTTTCTCAAACTCTGTTGCCTACGAAGACAAAGAAAATGACAGATCCAAGCAAGAATAATGTCGAAAATAACACCTATGTAGTCGGAAATGAGAAGAAAAGAGATCTTTTATGGAGGGTTGAGCAAATTTATTGATTAGTTGTTGTCAGTACTGTATTATTGAGTAAGAATAAGAGAGAAAGAGTCAGACCTCGAGATTTGAAATGATGAAACATTTTGTATGGGTTGATTTGTATTTTGGAAAAGAATGAAAAGTAGTTTTGAAAATGTTAATTTGGTCCGAAATGATCTTAATTATTTTTAAAATCATAAAATATATACGTAATTTGTAAAATCATATAAAAACAATTGAAGTTGTAGTTGACCGAGTACTCCAGGAGGTGACCCTATGAAAACTCACCCCTGGTCCTAGATTAATCAATTTATGAGTCTAACATATGAACTCAATTGAAATTGTAAAAAGAAAATGTTCAACATATTGCGTCAGATTTCTCATCTGTTGTAATCAATCAGATTAGGTAACAACAGATTATGAATCTGATGTAAATTATCAAATAGATTAAGTCATCTATTGCGACAGATTACCCATCTGTTGTAAATTATCAAATGGATTGTCATATGTCGCAACAGATTACCCATATATTATAAATTATCAAATAGGCGTTGCCATCTGTTGTGGCTAACCCTATGAGAACTCACCCCTAGTCGTAGATTAATCGATAGTTTACCCTATGAGAAATCACCCCTACTCCCAGATTATTCAATCAAGGTATTAGTACCCTAGTTCTAGATTAATCAATTAAGGTATTAGTCTAACATATGAGGTAGTAAGAATCGGTTCGGCTCAGAGTGATCGATCCCCGACTCTGGTCAAGAGGAACGGAGTACCGTTTCATCATGCAATTGACAAATAACCCAATTGAAGTTGTAGTTGACCCTATGAGAACTCACATTCAGTTAAGGTATTAGTCTAACATATGAGCTCAATTGAATTATATATAAACAAATGCTCAACCTGTCGCAACAGATGTCTTTTCTGTTGGATCAAATCAAATAGATTATGTAATATGTTGCAATATATTACACATCTGTTATAAACTATCAAACATATTATGTCATCTATTGCAATAGATTACCCATCTGTTGTAAATTATCAAATGAATTGAGTTATATGTTGTAATAGATTACCCATCTATTGTAAATTATTAAATAGGTGCTGTCATCTATTGTAGTTGACATTATGAAAACTCACCTCTAGTTCTAGATTAATCAATTAAGGTATTAGTTAGACATATGAGGTAGTAAGAATCGGTTCAGCTCAGAGTGAGTGATCGATGACTCTTGTCGGGAGGAACGCAGTCCCATCTCATCATGCATTTGCCAAAAGACTCAATTGAAGTTATAGTTGACCCTATGAGAACTCACCCCTAGTCCTAGATTATTCAATTAAGGTATTAGTTGAACATACGAGGTAGTAAAAATTGGTTCATCTCAGAGTGATCGATCGGTGACTCTTGTCGGGAGGAATACAGTACCGTCTCATCATGCAATTGCCAAAAAACTCAATTGAAGTTGTAGTTGACCCTTTGTGCTCATTCATCCATCCCTAATTCCACCTAGATCAATGTAGGTACTATTATTAATCTTAACATTAAGTTAATGAGAACACATTTCAACTCAGAGTGATCGATCAACGACTCGGGTCGAGATGAATGCAATACTAACACCATGCAAGTGCAATGACTCAATTGGATTTGTAATTGACCCTGTGAGCTCATTAATTCATTCCTCATTCCACCTAGATCCATGTAGGTACTATTATTATTCTTAACATTAAGTTAATGAGGAGCTCATTCTTTCATCCCTAGTTCATCCTAAATCAATTGCAATGAAATTCGTTGTAACAAACAACTAAGTTGTTGGAGAATTTCAAATAGATAACAATATCTGTTGTAATAAATGACAGTTCTTATTTAATTATCAAATAGATATTTGCATCGGGTATGACAGATGACTGAGGTGTTGGAAATTTTCAAATAGATATTGATATCTATTGTAACAAATGACGTTTCTGATTTAGTTATCAAATGACATTTCCATCTGTTGTCACAGATGACTGGGCTGTTGGAATTTCTCAAACAGATATCTAAATCTGTTGCAACAGACGACATATCTATTTGAAAATCTTTTTGTTTTCTTTTAATTTTAAAGCAAGCTACTGTCCGAGTAGATAAAGTAGTAGTACTACTAAAGGTGGTAAAAAATATTTCTTGGATAACTCAAAAATCTCATTGAGTAGTCTTGTCCTATCTTTTCAATGTCACCCATTTTCTTCCTCGTGCCCCTCAAATTATTAGTGAATATTAATTAATGACTATTGAAACCCCTAATACTTTTTTTTTTCATATTGACTTGGCACTCCCATCAAGAAAATATTAATTAGGGATTTATTTTACTACCAAATTAGCCTTATTAATTATGCTTTGTAAATATAAATTTGAATAAATACACTTTGTTTAGTCATTTAATAGTAAGGGTAGTACATCTAGAAATTAGAATTATCTCATCTCTCCCTTTCTCTCCTTTAGCCCTAAATCTCTCATCTTTTTTCTTTCTATCCTCTTTAGGGTTATCACAGCCTTTTTTTTCTTTCCTCTTTCTCAAAAATTTTTGTTCAGATCTAAACTGATCCATATCCATATCTTATATTCCTCGACTGAAATTGTTGTTTTGACCCCCTTTTGACATTGTATGATATGATTCACTATTGCTCTTTCATTCTCGTTTTCTTCTTGCAACTTTATTTACATCTTTTTGTTTATTTAATTACCATTTTTCATATCATATTTATTTAAAAAATTTGAAGAAACTTTTAATTGTTGAGTAAACATACCAAAAATTTTTATTATAAGATGCAAAAAAAGTCATCTGTTGGGAGAAGTTTAAAAGTCTTATTGGCAGTATCATTTTTTTTATGTATTTTATTTTTTTCTTTGTTGTTGATGTTGTTATTGATGTTGTTGGTGGGGCTGGAATTATTGAAACTTGTGGTGTAGTGTTGTTGGTGGGTTTGGCATTGTTGGAACTTTTGGTGTGGTGTGGTTTAGACGGTGGGTGCTTCTTAGCTTAAAAATAGTGGAGTCCGAACAATCAACACAAGGAGTAAGAGAGAAAAAAATAAAAAGTTTAAAGTGAATAAGAAGAGAAGAGTTGGTTACCAAAATTTAAAAAAATATGTGTTGAGTGGGAATTGAACTCAAGACCAAAAGAAATAAATAGCCTTAAGCACCCATAAACAACAACTAGGCTAACCAAACAACTCTTACTATCGGTGCTCACTGATTAGATTATATACATTTTTTTTATTTCCACATACATATATAAAGTTTGATACGAGTTCAGTCTGTGCTTGCACACCCGTAGGACTCTATGTGGGTCCGTCCCTTGTTGTTGATGGTGTAGGAACTTAGGATGTATGCTTCTTTGTAGTTGATGATGTTGTTGGAACAAATATTGTTGTTTTCTTTGTTGTTAATATTTTTAATTTGTTGTTTGTAGTTTATGTTGTTGTTGATATTGCAACAGACGGAGCAACTGATATAATAAATCAAACCACCAGCAAGGCTGCTATGTATTCCAATAGACTCCATATCTGTTGCATCAAACTCCATATCTGACGCAACAGACTCCACATCTGATGCAAACTATCCGGGATTTATGTGTTGTGTGTGTTACTTAAATAAAATTGGTGACTTTATTAATATATAAATTAAAAAAAATGGATCTAAATATAATATTTTATCTTTTTGTTGTATTTCCGAAGAAATAGATTGGTAATCTGTTGCAAAATATATTCCACCTGTCAGATAACTTATAACATATGGACAATCTGTTGCAATAGATGTATATATCAGTTTGCTTTTCCATCAGCTGTGGCGTCTGTTTCAACTTGCTCATCATCTGTTTATTCAATTTCATCGAGAGCAATAGATTTTTCTAAACACTTCTTGGCTAAACTCAATTTTTGCTCTTGGACTGCTTCTCTTTTTTTCTTTGCATCCTTCAAGCTGGCCTCCAAATTTAATTTTTACCCTCAATCCAATAGCCAAAATTTAGTTTGGTTGAAGGATGCAAAGAAAAAAGAGAAGCAATCCAAGAGCAAAAATTGAATTTGGACAAGAAGTGTTTAGAAAAATCGATTGCTCTCAATGAAATTGAATAAACAGATGACTAGCAAGTTGCAACAGACGCCACAGCTAAAGAAAAAGTAAACTGATATATCCATCTGTTGCAACAGATTGTCAATATGTTGTAAGTTATCTGACAGGTGGAATATATTTTGTAACAGATTACCAATCTTTATCTTTTGGAAATACAACAAAAAGATAAAATGTTGTATTTTCATCCATTTTTTTTCTAATTTACTTATTAATAAAGTCACCAGTATTATTTAAGTAACACACACAACACATAAATTTCGGATAGTTTCAGTAATATTGCATTAAATCTCGGATAGTTTGCTAATTACATTTTATCCTGGAATTTCGAATTGTGATACATATGTTACGCAATGATACATATAGCATATGTATCACTAGTAAATATGAATTCGAGATTTTATGTAATTTTTAAAAACATTAAGGGATATTGTGTAATATGGTGTCTTAAATATGGAATTTGTGTAATTTTTCCTTTTAAGGGATATGAACAGTCGTGGCTTTTTGTTTGACTAAGCCCAGTCCCTTTCAATTCTCAATCATTTTATAAATAGGTCCCTCCGGCCTCCTCACTCACTCTCATTCATTCTACTATACTTACAATACTAATATGTCAGATCCAGATTCATACAAGAAGGTTCATATCGAGTCCTTACAGGAATTTCAAAGGCAGTTTGATGAACTCCAGAGGGATTTGGCCGACTTCTGAGCAAGGCTGAGTAGGGCCATGCTGCTGCCGAATGAAAATTGTCAGGTTGACAATAATAATAGTAGTAGTAGTAATAATAATAATTAGGTTATGTTTTTTCTTTCTTTTAGCGTATGTATTTCTCTTTTTTATATCTGATCTACCTATAAGGGATTCAAAAAAATCCATGTATATGTTTGGTTTGGTTTGATCGATTTTAAATTTTTAATTCCTATTCAATATTTAATTATCATTCTATTTATTCCCTATTCAAAACATGCCGGCGGTTGGAGTTAGGGATGCGGTTATAATGAGAAATTCTCCTAAAAATGGTTCGTTAATAAATAATAAGGAACTAAATGATATTATAATCGTAAAAAAAAGATTATTTAATTTAAAAAAAGTCACAACGCTGGATTAATTTAATTAATTAATATATATATATATATATATATATATGATTTTTAAGAAAAAAGTTAATGAATATTTGTGACTGTGACTTTTGTCTAAACACATTCAACAAATAAATAAAAATAAAAAACGCTTTTGATGCATCAAATTCCTCATTTGTTGCAACTTATGAATCAGTTAGAAGAAAAACAAAAAAGCTCCTTAAACAGATGGTCGATTTATAGCAACAGATGGTATATTTGTTGAAACAGATGGGTTATCTAATGCAACAGATATACAATATGTTGCCATAACTCAATTAATAAAAATGGTTATTAAAGAAACAGAAAGATTAAGTCACCGCCAGCTTGATTTAATTAAGTCATTTCTTTTCACAGAAAAGAATAAAGAAATAAATGATAAACACAATTTAAACTGTAAAAAACTTACCAGAAATATTCTTATTTTTAAATCTTCTTTATTAATTTATATAACTAAAAAGTCAGAAAATTTGGATGTCGTGAAGATAAATTTTTTTTTAAAAGATATATATATTATATGTTGCAACAGATATATTATTTGATGCAACAGTTGAACTATTTGTTGCAACGGATGATTATCTATTGTAATAGATGATTTATCTGATGCAACCGATATATAATCTGTTGTGCAACTCAGTATAAAAAATAAACGGTTGCTAGAAAGAACTAATTATTTTAATAATTATAAAGCTAAGCTTCAAGCTGAAAAGTCATGACCTATCATAATATTGATTAATTTAATTAAGTCATAACTTTTTGCAGTAATCAAGAATGTCATTAATAAATGGAGGTGAACAGTTGTGCCTTTAAATCTGCTTTATTGATTTATATAATTAAACAGTCAGAAAATTTGAATGTCATGAAGATAATATATTTTTTTTAAAATATATATATTATATGTTGGAACAGATATATTATCTGATGCAACAGGTTATCTATTTGTTTTAAATCATGATATATCTGTTGTAACAGATGATTTATCTAATGCAACAGATATATTATCTGTTGTCCAAGTCGGTGTAAAAAAATGGTTCCTCGAAAGAACTAATTATTAATAATAATAAAGCTGAAAAGTCATGACCTATCATAATATTGATTAATTTAATTAAATCATAACTTTTTACAGTAATCAAAAATGTCATTAATAAATGGAGGTGAACAGTTGTGCCTTTAAATCTGCTTTATTAATTTATATAATTAAACAGTCAGAAAATTTGGATGTCATGAAGATAATATATTTTTTAAAATATATATATATATATATATATATATATATATATATATATATATATTATATTTTGCAACAGATATATTATCTGATGCAACAGGTTATCTATTTGTTGCAAATCATGATATATCTGTTGTAACAAATGATTTATCTGATGCAACATATATATTATGTGTTGTCCAAGTCGGTGTAAAAAAAATGATTCCTAGAAAGAACTAATTATTAATAATAATAAAGTTGAAAAGTCATGTTTTATCATAATATTGATTTATTTAATTAAGTCATAACTTTTTACAGTAATCAAGAATGTCATTAATAAATGGAGGTGAATAGTTGTGCCTTTAAATTTGCTTTATTAATTTATATAATTAAAAAGTCAAAAAATTTGGATGTCATGAAGATAATATATTTTTAAAAAATATATATATATATTATATGTTGTAACAGATATATTATCTGATGCAACAGGTTATCTATTTGTTGCAAATCATGATATATCTGTTATAACAAATGATTTATCTGATGCAACAGATATATTATCTGTTGTCCAAAACAGTGTAAAAAAATGGTTCCTGGAAAAAACTAATTATTAATAATAATAAAGCTGAAAAGTCATGACTTATCATAATATTGATTAATTTAATTAAGTCATAACTTTTTACAGTAATCAAGAATGTCATA